>NW_015150869.1:0-30878 GCF_000732505.1 Cyprinodon variegatus | reverse complement strand
ATTTTTAATGATTCGCGGAAACGCTGGATCATTTCCGCAGCGAGGCTGTAGGCTTTGCTTTGTGCAGGCGGTCTGGAGCGCAGCAGGGGTTGCTGACGGAGTATGAGGGATTTCGGGGTTAGCATGACATGTTGGTCATGTTGCTGTTAGCATAAACGAAACGTGTTGCACAATGCTTGCACACTGTTGCACTTTTATCCACAACTTTCCTTCCGCCGTCATCATAGGTCACTCTAAATGCAAAGTGGTCCCATACAGCAGACCAATAAAGTGCTGCTGGCACGTCTTCCAACTCCTGTTCTTTTCCACTCGCCATACCCACACAATTCTGAACAACAACTGATTTTTTTCTGCTCTACCCGGCTACGCTGCTTCGCTTCTTCTTCTTGCTTACAACTGTTGGTTGGCTTTGGTCGCTGTACCGCCACCTTCTGCTCTGGAGTGTACATGCTTCGCCTATGAGAAAAAGGAGCGGCGCATGAGCCGGACGAAACACACGCGAACCAAATCGAGAAAGTCGAACCGAACGGTTCGGACGGTTTTCAAAAACCGTTCCATCCCTAATCTAAATATATAGATGTATCTAAATATATAGTATGCTGTATTTGCAAAAGTATTTGTATCATCTTTCACACATGACAACCTGTTTTTTTTTTTCTTAGCATATAACATAACTTTAGTCTATCCATTTGCAACTGAAAACACTGTAACATTCTTGGAAAGGCTTTCTGTGATTGTTGGAGTTTTGATTATAATTTTAAAGGCTCATAAAGTGAGGAAAAAAGCTGTTGTTGGACAAGAAGTCATGTTTGCAACCTTTACTCTGAATAATTGAAAAGATGCTTTGTAAGGTTAAGGCCAGGGCTCTATGGAGATTACTCAGGCTCCTCGACTCCAAATCTATTCAACCATGTCTTCATGGTCCTTTCTTCATTGGCTGGTGTGGTATCATGTTGGAAAAGGTGCAACTGTCAAAATACATTTGTAGGTTTTGGATGCAGCTGCTCCCAATGTACTTATTAAGACTGAATACAGTTTAGAGGTCTAATTCTGCGCACGATCACCTGGCCCCGCTCTGTGATTTTACTGGTCCTGCTACTCTATAGCTAATAGGCCATTATTACCAAAAAGCATTACCATTTTCATAATACCACTAAAAACAGTGGAATATTTTGTAACAATAACATTTCACAACTGTAGTTATTGCATAAGTGCAATGGAATCAAATAATAATGAGCTCTTTTGAGTGTCTTGGACTTTCGATAATATTTTTTGTTCATAAACCTGGTCTATACTGATAATATTGAACTGCACACACTACCTACTTGTATTTGTGTTCTATATACAAACATGTGGATAAACACTTGGTGACCTTCTGAGTTTTATGTCATGTGAGCCAAATATTTCATGTTGATATGATAAAGACTTAAATGCTCAAAAATCTTAAATGATTCTGGTGTATTACATCAAATAATTTATGTTGAATTGCAATATATTCCTAGTCAGGTAAGGGTCATGACTTATTTTGTATTTGGTGTACTCACTACTCTCATATATATTGTACTGCACCAAACTAAAACTTTTGAATGCAAGCTTAAATATTTTATGTTGAGTGAGAAAATTCAGGTTTACAGAGTGCAACCCGAGATTTTTCTTTTTTTTTTTTCAGAATTACTAACTTTTTGACAAGAATTAACAATGCAAAACAATGAGAAAAAGAGAGCTCTTATATTTCATTGCACAAGTGGAATAAATAATTGCCTAAAGTAAAAATAAAAAAGCATGATTAGAAAAAAACTAAACTAAAGAAAGAAACAGTGATATAAAACAAGCCCAAAAATTCAAACACCTAAGTGCAATGAGAAGAATAAAGACCTGAGAGGTTACACCTACTTTTAGTATTCTGTTTTCCCAATGTATTTACTTAGCAATAAAACCTAACACTGTTGTTCTGTTTTAGATTGTCCCTCGCTTACAAAAAAAGGTTATAAAATCTACATTGAAATGTTTGAATCTTTCTCCTTTTTGTTACATTTTGTTGCATCCTGGGACATTATCTTATTGCAACAGCAGAAAGGAGCGTGAAGTTCAGTGGGGTAGAATAGGAAGGAAAAAGCATTTTGAAAAACATTTCGCTTTATATACACGCTGTGTATACAAAATGACAATAAAGTTTGTCTACACCTAAGTTGTGAAACTGACAACACTTGCTATTCGTTTGCATAAGAGTATTATCAAAAATATGTTATTAATCATATGTACACAGACGGTAGTTTGGTCTTTGCCATGGAATCTGATCTTGTGTGGACACAACCATGCATCATTCATGTCTTTCAGCAGGAGCGTGACCGAACTGCAGGGTGTAGATATGCGGCTATCAGAGGACCGTCTGTACCAGTTGTGTTGTAGACAACACAGCTTTTGTCACCTCTCTCTGTTGGCTTTATGTTGTCCTTTATGCTTCTTGCCGCTGTCATGTAACAATATAAACAGTGAAGCTGTGCACCATTGAGTCAATAGAGCTTTGTCATACAACACATAGACTCACTGTCGAGCAATTTGCTTTTGTCCACTTAAAAAATGGATTTGTCTGTCCCACTTTTGATAAGTTCTAATAAGTTGGACTGATTTTAAAACATCATCAGTTTTGTTGTTATAATGTGTCTGAAATTTCTTAACATTAAAAAGCCAGTATTCAAAGTCTACATTTGGAGTTTACAGTGTCAAAAGCAGTTAATATAAATTCCCTTTGAGATGGATGTTTCATACATCTGTTGTCTTATAATCAAGAAAGTTGCCAAAAAGCCCAACAGACTTCAGTAGATACTTGACCTGCCTAAGTAATGGCCCTCTAGCATATTTCTTTCAGCAGTGCGTATCATTGTATCAGAATTATGGTCTAAATTAACCAAATTATCATAACTTTGATCAATGCTCTGTTCCAGTCTCACTTCTAAAGACATCAATGGCACCCCTCACAGATATGTCATATCTTGAACTGATTGCACATATTGAGTGAAACCTGGTTTAAACACAGCCCACTAAAAAAAGTCTTACATAAGGTTTAAAACAGGAAGTTGGAGAATATTCAGTCCCCTCACTTCTTATTATATTGGTTTACTAGTTTATTGTCTTCTGTTATTTACTTTAAGGGTAGTCATCCAATGTTACGCTGAAAATATAGGAAGTATGACACTCCATAAGTCTTGACTATGGTTTCTACTTTTTTGCTCTTGTTTTCACTATGAGTGAGAGGATCAAAGTGGTTGATCATAAGCCCATGGGGCTGCATTACACAATACAAATTGAATTAGCTCAGCTACCGTTTACTCGGCTCACATAATAGTGACGTCAGATCCATTGCTGGTCAAACGCCATCACTTAACCCACATGCAATAACTGTAGCATCCCACTGAAATGAATCAAGATATCAACACAAGACTAAAAAGACTTTTATACTGACAAAAACAAACATTGCTGTTACCAGTCCAGGAAGAGAAAAGTGAGCTCAGGATCAAATTAGAGCTGCTTCTGCTCTCAAAGTACTCTCCACCTTGGAACCATGAGCCCAATGTTAATCCTCCTATTTTTTTTTTTTCATTCCATTCCATTTCCTTCTTCTCTGACTGTGACTGGCTGGATGTGCTATCTTCATCCTCTGACATGGGAGCTGGCTCGGAGCTTATCTGCTTGGCTGTGTGTTTCCTTGACCGTACCGCCAGAGATGGCAAAAGTACTCACTTTCCGTACTTGAGTAAAAGTACAGATACTTGTGTTAAAAAATACTCTGGTAAAAGTGGAAGTACTGATTAAACTTCTTTACTCAAGTAAAAGTAACAAAGTACAGGCTTGTAAATTTACTTAAAGTATAAAAGTAAAAGTAGAAACCACTTTTTTCATGCCGTTGCCTACATTTTAAATGGATGTCTGCCAATAGGACTAGATCTCCGTTGTGTTCATTTTCAATCATCTCGTCGTCCATACTACTATGCTAACGCCACCGCCACCAAGCTGCAATGATTTGCCGCGAATGAATACCGCCGAATCTGTCGATTCATCTTGTAGTGGTGCGTCAAATGCAACGTAGATTCCCATCCAATTAGATTGAATTTGGTATTGATGACGTGAAAATTAATAACGGTAACTCCATTGAAATGATTCAAAACTAAAGTAACGAGCCAATTTTTTAAAATGTAAGGAGTAGAAAGTACAGATATTTGTGTAAAAATGTAAGGAGTAGAAGTAAAAAGTCGCCATAAAAATAAGTAGTAAAGTAAAGTAAAAATATCAGAAAAATCTACTTGAGTACAGTAACGAAGTATTTGTACTTCGTTACTTCCCATCTCTGCGTACCGCCTTTTACAGCTGCTTTTTGTATCTCTGCTTCTGTCTCCTTGAACCCCAGTCGGCCTCAGCAGATGTCCGCTCACACTGAGTCTGGTTCTGCTGGAGGTTTCTTCCTGTTAAAAAGGAGTTTTTCCTCTCCACTGTTGCTACAAGCATGCTTAGAGTGAGGGATTGCCTCGAAGTCAATGAGTCGATGCAATCAACTGGTTTTCCTTAGATAGAAAATTTTGAATCAATTTGACTGTATAATCTGGTGAACTGTAAAGTGCCTTGAGATGACATGTGTTGTGAATTGGCGCTATATAAATAAACTGAATTGAAATTGAAAGGAATTCCATTTCCATATCTAACATCTGTGCCAATAATGAGTTCTGATCGACGTAGATGAAGTAGATGTTTTGGTACACTGGATGGACTGTTTGCCAATTTTCTCTTATGCTATGCTTCTAAGCCCTGAGTCGCAGCTGTTCACATCCATGTTCAAGTATGCACGTGCATGTATATATTTGTTCGTCCGGCCCGGCTATGTAAACAAGAGACTGGAGAACAACAAATAGAGATGGTGTGTGACGTCTTACCATAGTCCATCAGAAAATATACCTTTAGTTCTTCACAAAAAAGAGTTTTTACATTCTTATGTAAAATAATTAAATGCCATGTTTTGCTTCTTTAAGGTCTAAAAGTTACTTATTGCTGCTTTTAATGCACCAAAAATGAACGGATGGAACGGAGATCCAGTAATAAAACACCCCCTTAGACAGAAAAAAACTAGGCAGAACACATTGTTTACTGATATCACTTAATTATATGAGCCCAGCAGAACAATTTATCATGGCTCATCTCCACATTTGATGGCAGTGTCAACATAAAGCTAGCGCTTTACAATTCTGTACTTTCTCTCTGTTTAAATTAAATCTGTTTAGATTAAATCATATAAAAGTATTAAATTTAAGCTGTGTTTGAGAATCATTTACAATACTGAGAAATGCTATTGAAAAAGTTATATAAACAGTAATTCCTTCAGGGCAAAAATACTGTAAATAAGCCCCAGAGCATATGCTCCTCAGGAGCCAAGAGCCCTAATTACATTTCAAATGACTATACCTGTGATGTTATCAAAAAGTCTGTCATAATAAAATTTCCATTCAACTCAAAAGACAATTATTTACGTTGATATCATCAAAAAAAAAAAATACTGCAATATATATATATATATATATATATATATATATATATATATATATATATATATATATATATATATATATATATATATATATCTTACATGTGGAATAATATAGCCTATATAGTAAATATATATGTGGTAAATATATTTAGGTTCTGATAGAGTTAAATGACTGTGGCACAATACAAGGATGCAGTGTGGCATGCCAGTATGTATCTTTGTTTATTTGGTTACTTTTTGGTTTTGCTGTGAAAACTGAATTACACCTTGAAAGAAAAAAAAAAGACACATTAACATGCAAAAACTCTGTGTTTCTAGCTTGGCAAACATTTGCTCGCATTAGATGGAGTTTCAGCACCACCAAAACAGATTAGACAAAGCATCACGGGCATTGTTTCTACACATTATTAAACTTTTAAGCTACCGAAAAACAGGATTGTAGGGAAAAAAGGGAGGGGGGTAAGTGAAGTAATTATTCATCCCTAGCACTCGCATGTTCACATACCCACAGTTTTATTGCAGAGTCCTTCATTCAAGTCTCTGAATATTACCATAAGGTTCTGCTTAGTTTTCTGCCTGCCGACAGCTTCACCTGTTTATCGTTGTGGCTGATTTATTAAGACTTTCCCTAAAGTTGGAATAAGAGTTTGTTTTTTCTCAAATTGGGTCTTTAAAGAGGAATGCTCCTCTAACAAGCCATAACAAGCGGATGAATGGCTGGCTTCTCAAACTTTAAGGGTGTTATGCACCATGTCCAACTTCAAAGCCCGTCTTAACTCCACACTTTAATTGTATCTTCTTCAAGCCTGTCTGCCTGACCGCCATCTGATTCTGCTGACAACTGCACTTCTCTTTCTTCTCTGCGCTCATCCCTCTATCTCCCCATTCCTGCCTCTCTGTCTTTTTCCATCTGTCAGAGCAGATAGACCCCTCCCCATCCTCCTTCCTCACAGTTCCTACAGCTTCTCCAAACTCTCTCTGCTACAAGTGTCAGCTCTAAATTACTTTTTTTTCTAGGAGTGTGTTGACGACTACAAGAAGAATGGTGCTGTTTTCCACTCTTTTCCTCCCTCTCTTCCTCTTTACTTGTTTATATCGCTCCTTTTTTGCCATTTCTCTGAGAGCCTACAAACAGACATTCACGCTTTCCTCCATATGGGCTTTAATTTGCCATTGTCCCCCAAGATATTCCTCGCTCAGGCTTGAGATAAAGGGATAATCACTTCAAAGGGATGCTGGGGGGGGACTGCCCCCTCCCTCACAGCTGAAAGGAGAAGTGGACAATACGCTAATTGAGAGGGGGAACTGATCACAGGGTCTGTTCAAAGAGACGCCTGGCCACGCCCCCTCTTCCCCACCGACGCACTTAATTTTATTAGTGTTTATGGTGATGCTTCAGCCAAAATTATCACTCCAACCCTCAGCCAGCCTTTGAACATCCAAATTTTGGGCGATTTGCAATTATCCACCCTTTCCACTGTTTTTTTTTTTATGTTGTTGTTTTTTTGTTTGTTGTTTTTTTCAGTGCTATTTTAGTGTAAGAACTGGGATTTTTGTGAAGAGCAAAGACTGATTAAAAACCCTAAAAAAAAACAAGCTGTATGGGATTTATTGTCCGTGATGTGGGAACACAGGCTGTGGGCTGTGATGTGATGCAAATCCAAGGTTCTTGTGAAAAAGTGAAAAAACATGACACGGGCCTTATGTTTGACTGATGCAACTAATGAGGCACCATCAAAGACTTCCACAGTCTCAGCGACAATGCTAAAAGGTAACAGAGAAAGAAACAAAAAGGCAAAGGAAGGCAATTTTTTTTTTTTTATAACAGATCATTCCTTCCATTTCACTGCCATCATTTAACTTCTCTGTCTATTTCTGTGCATCCTGGTGACACCTCTGCTGACAGAAGTGAAATGAACACTTTCCCTGGCCATGTACGGCAGGCTCTAATTAAAGATGAGTTCCATTTCCAATCTGCAGTGGCCCGTACCAGATGCCTTTAATTTCTCCCCAACCACAAGCTCTCAATTAGCCTTGAGGTCACCCTGCTTTATTGGGAGGGGGGGCTTTATAACCCATCAGTGACAGCACTCTTGTTCCTGTATTGTGCTTTTAGTGCATTTGGATCTCCCCATTGAGTTGGTTAGGGCCCCAACAAAGGGGTCAGGGTGAGGTCAACTTCAAAAGGGGTGTCTTTGTGGATACTTTACAGCACCCTCACTCTTTTGTTCCTGCTAAACACAAGAGCACACTCTCTAGGGTCAACAGGTGTGGTCTGTGGGGTTTAGCACCTCACTACAATTTGGATAAGAGGACTTAAAAAGGGAGCATCCTGGACACCGGTTCACAAGAACATTTATAAAATTAATTATTTTCCCATGTTATAAATGCTATAGTAAGCCTGTGTATTTTTTGGAGCATATTGGGTTATAGAAAACTTTTTTAACAAGAATGAAATCCTGAACTTGATGTTTCATTAAAGGGGTCATAGAATGATTATTTGGTGCTGGTCCTTAAGATCTCTGAATAGGATGTGTAACATTGGTTGGGCTGAAAATGGAATATTTGTTGTTCTATGAGTCCTAATGCAAGCCTGGTTAAAAGCCCTAGAATGAAATGACAGGTTTTCTTGCTTTTATGGTATGATCATGAAATTTAGAAGAGCTGTGCGCTGATTGGTTGGTTTACAACGAGCGAAGCTGCTTAGCAAATACGCATCATAGTATCCTTCTTTTCCCGGACATGTCCTACTTTTCATACCTAAAGAAATGTCCACGGGGAATTTCAAAATCGTCCGGGATTTTGGTTGACTACAGTGCAACCCACCCGAACACCCCACCCCAACCCCAAAAGAAAGTTTCACAAGCAACCTCCTCCCCACACCTCTCTTGTTTTCAGAAACAAATAAGGCAACATCGACAACATCAGGTAAATCCAAAGGAATCCCCGAATTGACATCAATTCGGGACTTCCTTTGGATTCGTCTATTTTATAATGTAAATTTATAATTGTGAGATTTGCAGCGAAAGGAGGTGTTGATGGGGTTTGAACTATATGTCCATTTCCCCCACTGAACTATTGTTATTCATCTATGACAATGTAAACTTGGTTTTGCATTCTACGACCCCTTTAAAAGGTAACTGAGGAAATGTTTGAGCCATTCTATAAAAGGATTAAATTGTCTCTAGATTTCTTTTGACTTTGGTGTGCACAGCCTAATTTAATTTAAGTAACGATACCATCTACTGTATACCACTTTTAGAATATTCTTCTTTTAAGATTGCCATGCAATTGAAATATAACTTTTTATAAGTCATGTGTATATTAATTCTCCTTTCATAATTTTTTTAAAGAAATTGACATGCTGATAGTATAGTGCAGAAATATTTCTGAAATACAAGCTTAAATGGTACTGCCAACATCACTTACAAACACGGCTTGTATGCTCTGTGTACTGCAGTACATACATTCAGTACTAAAACCCTTGATGCTTTTTGTGTACTTTGATAACTGGGTGGTGTGAATTTGTGCCAGCAGTGGATTTACAGCGTAGAAGTTATGTTTTTGGAAGACTGTTTTTTTTTCATGACATAAAGATAACAAGGGACAAAAAGGAGGATGCTGTACTGTTTGTTGTTACAGTATGCAGTTTTCTTATAATGCTTTGCAGTAAAAACTTCAGATAATCAAGGTGTGGTTGGGAGGCTGTCATTGTAATCAACCATGCTGCACAAAGAAAACAAGAAAGACCTGCTGCATGTATTGTTTTGTGAAAGATAGATGTTGTAAAAGAAAATGATTTAATTAACGACTTTATTTCACAAATACTGTGATGGACTGGCGACCTGTCCAGGGTGTACCCCGCCTCTCGCCCATTGACTGCTGGAGATAGGCACCAGCACCCCTTGCAACCCCACTCGGGACAAGCGTGTAAGAAAATGGATGGATGGATTTCACAAACAAGTATAGAAATAAAGCCGATAGCTAGCATTAGTAAACAGCGCTATGGACTTTTGAAATAAATTAAAAACATAGAGTTTAGAGGTGGAACGGTTCACAAAATCCACGGTTCGGTTTGATTCACGGTTTCTGGTCACGGTTTTCAGGTCGGTTCGATACATGTTGATTGTTACACCGAAATCCCATAAAAATTTATGGAATTAATGAAAAAATCCCCCAAAAAATAATGGATTGTAATTATTTTAAATGATCCGCAGAAACCCTGGATCATTTCCGTATGTTTTGCTGCTTTGAATTTAATCATCTCGCGCATGCTCTCTACCATCTCCAAATGACTCAGAGGGGAGCGGACGAAGCCACAGTGGGGGCTGTAGGCTTTGCTTTGAGCAGCCGGTCTGGAGCGCAGCAGGGGTTGCTGACGGAGTATGAGGGATTTCGGGGTTAGCATTAAATGTTGGTCATGTTGCTGTTAGCGTAAACAAAACGTGTTGCACAATGCTCGCACACTGTTGCACTTTTATCCACAACTTTCTTTCCGCCGTCATTGTAGGTCACCCTAAATGCAAAGTGGTCCCATACAGCAGACCTATAAAGTGCTGCTGGCGCGTCTTCCAACTCCTGTTCTTTCCCACTCGCCATTCCGACACAATTCTCCACAACAACTGATTTTTTTCCCTGCTACACCCGGCTAAGCTGCTTCGCTTCTTCTTCTTCTTGTTTACTACTGGTGGTTGGCTTTGGTCGCAGTACCGCCACCTTCTGCTCTGGAGTGTAAACGCTTCGCCTATGAGAAAAAGGAGCAGCGCATTAAGCTAATGTAACACACGCGAACCGAACCGAGACAGTCGAACCGAACGGTTCGGATGGTTTTCATAAATCGTCCTATCCCTAATAGAGTTAGAGGCTTTCAAGTTGTGTTAGAGTTGTAAAGGGTTCAACCTGTAATGTTTCTACAAGTGTTTAACTGTGTTGACACAATTGCTGTGTTTGCATATTTAAAATGTGAGTCTAAACATGAAGCAAAAAAGTGAATTTTGTGGATCAAACAATTAATGTGTTTTAGACTTAGTCTTTCAGAGCATCTACCAGCATTTTTCTTTCCATGTTCAGCACATCTTCATCAATGCTCACAGAGCATCTGCACAGTGGGAGATTAGATAATTTCCTTATTAGGTCATGCGGCTTATTTACTTGACATAAATCTGTAACAGCATGGTTTAGCTGGATATCAAATTATATATCCTACAGTAGCAAGGGGTATAAGAAAGGTGCTTTTCTAAAGGCAGCATATCTATGCCTGTAGGCATCTCTCTTTCTGTAGGTCACACTGCAAATAAAGGTGTAGTCTTTTTTCTTTTTTGAACAGTGTCCTGTCTGGCAATGTGGCAATAAGAATAATTGTCTTGAAGCCCAAAAGAACTGAACAGATTGTGCTTTCACAAGTGGAGCACTACGGCTATCACCATAGCGTTCTGCTTGATGTATGCATATAAATAGCTTTATTATAATTCCTGCAGAAAATATTACAGATTATATGGACACTGCAATGTATGTAGAACAGGAAAGGAGAAACGGGAAAAAGTAGATGTAGGCTAGTCAATTTTGGCCATCGTTCCTGGTTATGGTTTTGGGTAGAAGGGAGTGAAGTAGAAATTTTACAAAAAAAGCAAGTTGGGTTGAATTGTGGGTTAGTTGTAGCCATTTTGTTACATGTTTTTAGAAACGGGATGATAAGCGTTTTTCATCAAATAGAGGCAAAGATTTTAGGATCCACCATTGAATTCCGTGTGATGGCATGCAATAAATTTAATGAAACAATGAACTGCTATATAAACAAATACTGCATCAAACTATTCATCACAGGGTTGTGCAGAACTGAGAGTAGTATACGGTTTGGTTCAGCAGAAATACACACAGTTACACTGCAAATTAAGATAAATAGACAGATATACAGACAGACAGACAGACAGACAGATAGATAATAGATAACTAGATTAGAGAGATTTTATATAAGATAGAACATTTTCACCTAACTTTGAATTAAAATTAGAGTTTCTACATTATGTTTTTTTCTGCTTTCTTAATAACTCAGCATGAATTAATCAGCATTTAGTGACCTCATAGAAGTTGGATTTCATTAACTGTCCTGTCCTTTACCATCATGGGAGTTTTGAGAATTTGAATCCACAGACTTATATAATTATATCCTCCTTTTAAGTTGATTTTCAACATCAAAGGGACAATATAGCCTTTGAAGTACCATGGGATTGGATCACTGTCTAACCCACTCTTTAAGATTCTGTCACAATGACATTAGGGAAGTCATGTGAATTAAAAGACTAGAGAACGGCTCTTTGCCTTTGCTCTGTGTCCAATTTCAATCAAAATGTCATGCTGTGCCATTTTTCCCTGAATGTGGAACTTGCAAGTGCATTCCGCTCACATCTTTATGGCTAAAATCCTGTGACTAATATGTAAATTATTTGACAGTTACACTCCACAGGATTATCCAATCAGGCCCATAAGTCAAAAAAAAAAAAAAAAAAGCTTCTAATTCATTGTGTACACCAGTGCCAAGGTCCGAGGCCACATGAAGTCCCTAACTAGAAATCACATCAACCAATATCTCATTTGTATGGTGTAAATGTTTATTATTTACAGTACTCTGCCATTAGAGAAATTTTGAGAGTAAAAGCACCTGTTGTGGCATGCTTTTTTTTTTTATGCTGAGACTGAAAGGAAAGCATATCAATATAGAATATAAAAACTGGACTTTTTTGTTTGTTTTCTTATATTGTGATAAAAGACATAATAAAAGACAACCATGACAAAAATAGGGAATATTTCCTTGTTAAAATTTCATAGTCCAAAGTCAATTTGAAGTGACTACAAAAGTGGAACTCTGGAAAAACTCATTGTATGAACTTCAATTATCAACAGTTCAGATAGGTTGTAGGTTCAGGTAGGTTGTGCAAAAAACGCTTCAATACGGAGACTGCAGTGCAGTTCTGCTTTGGTTGCAATGCTGCAACTCCAAAGTTTCCACAGTTTTTCTTATATGAAGAGGATTAGTTGCGAAAAGTGAGCTGTAAACCTAATGGACAGCATGGCTAGTCCGACCGAGTAAGTTGTTCTCTAAAGGTTTTTGGTCAAACTTCTGCCCTTTGAGGGCCTGATATTTTACAGACCAACGAGGACTTAAAAGAGATGATCTATTCTATTTAATCTCAGTGCCTCTAATGGTAAAAGCTCCCCAAAGAAAATATATTTTTTAGACGGATAAAAGATGAGCAGCTAAAAATACATTGTTGGCACAACCTTTGCTATCAGCACTTAATATATCGACACAAAAAAATATAGAAAACAACTATTTTTATGAAAGAAGATGAGAAACAGAGGAGAGTTATTTGATTTTATTAATAGAAAGCAGTAGAAGAAACAAGTTCGGCAGCCCCGCTTCTGTCAGTGAGCCCCAGGGCAGCTGTGGCTACAATGTAGTTTGCCACCATCAGTGTGTGAGTGTGTGTGTGAATGGGTGAATAACTGACTATAGTGTAAAGTGCTTTGTTCAAGTCTCCTGTCTTGGGAAAAAAAGCGCTATATAAGTACAGGCCATTTACCATTTACGCACTGTATATACCCCGTGCACCTTTTCTCGATTTCAGGGCAAACTCTTTGGCACCTTCTTTTGACTATTGAGCCAATATGAAAAGTGAATTTCTCCACTGTGCGATCAATAAAGTCTATCCTATCTAATCTTATCTTAACACAATTTCTACTGTTTCTCTTAACAGCACATAAGTCTATAAAGTAAATGCACATGCATATTGAAATAAATAACTTAACACCAATTCTAGGGTTAAAGTGTGAAAAACCAGGCAATGTTTTAAAGCATCCACTATTTTTTCAGATTTTAACCATATATCTCACAACTGTTGTTTTAATGGATTAATATTTATTTCTAAAAAAAAAAAGGGTATGAATATTATCCTACATACATATATATTAATTTATAAGGAGAAACCAATGTCACAAAGATTTAAAATCCTATTTACCGTAATAAATTATTTAACTCCCTTCTGTTAAGCAACATCATGTGTGTTTGACAAAAGTACCATGTGTCACCTCTACATTCAAAAAGGCTACTTTGTGCCCTCTAATGGTTCTTCAGCCTTATGTACCTATTTATTTTGCTTTTAAACTGGGCAGGGTTTGGTAAACTAATTGTAAAATGTGTTTACACACATTTAATCATCTTTTTTGAGAAATCTACAATTGTTAAGTAGAAAAAAATGTTTTTAAGGGATATTAGACATTAATTCACTATATGTCGAAGAAGCATAACATTATGAACACCTGCCAAATAGTATGTTGATATCCCTTTTTCTGCCAAAGCATCCATGAGCCACTGAGGGTTAGAATATACTACTTGTGTGTCTACCACCAAAATGTTGGCAACAGATGCTGGTGAAGATTCTCAGTCATCCAAGTCATAGTTATTCCAAAAAAGTTAAAAAAAAACAATCCACTGGACTTTGTTTTCCAAGTCTGAAGACTTTTTGCTTCCCATCCATATTTACACTTTGACCTGTTTGTCTGCCTCTATTTATCTTTAAGCAGGATGGCTTTCATATATATTTAGAGATGGAATATGGGGATTTAATTTGTTCAAGAGGTACCTCTGTCTAATACAAAAATATCTCATAAATGTTAAAATTAGATGATCACAAAGGTCCCGCAAAGGTGGCTGTACTCCTGTCACTTTAGAAGGTCACAGTCAACCACAATACTGCTTTTGTTTTCTTTGTATCCCTGTTGAAACTTTGTGTTGCTACAGAGGGGTAGTTTAGGATAAAAGTCCTGATGCAGTGGATCACTTAATTCTGACGCTCCAAAGCCTCAGGGAGTTGGCTGAAGATTGCTTTCTTTGATAAGGTCCTGACAGACTACTTTAGTCCTTCCTTCTGCACATTTTCAAAAAAAATATATCATACACGTGTAACTTTAAATTTTAGGATAGCTTTTTTTTATGGAAAACAGTTTATAATCTTGTGTTTTGTGTTATTATTTCGCCACCCGGCGGTTAATCCGTGTTTTATTTCGCTTATAAACGTGAAGTCGGGGATGTTGCGCTTTTTTATGTCTCTTCCGGGACCAGGCCAGCGGTTCTTCGCTTTGAAGTCCGCACTTAAACCTTTAGCCCAGTTGGTGTAGAAACAGCCGCGAGGATTTCAACCGCCTGCCATGACTTCTTGAAACACCTACCTGTGGAGACAAAGAGACGATTAGGATAAAATAAAAAAAGGAAGTTTTATTTTATTTGCGGCTGAATTAAACTTCTCCAATAGGATAGGACAGGGACCGAAGCCAAGGCTGCTTGTTTGGGACCATACTTTAACGTTTTCTAATCAGAGCGGCAACATGGATGGTGAGTTGTATAGGGAAGCTGTTCCACAGGCCCCCTCTCTCGGCCGCTTTGATGTGCTGCTGCTCAGCTTTGAAGTTGAGAAATGCGGGCTGTGTTTCTTGTTTGTGGGCGAGAAATACGGTGTGATAGATAAGAAGCTTATGTGTGTGTGTTGGGGGGAGAGAGAGAGCTCATGAATGCATGAATGTGTAGCCAAGATAAAAAAAAGGGAATATTTGTCGGGTGGTGCTTCTTCTTTTGGTTGGATTAAAAGAGAAGAAAAAAAAAAGAAACGTGTGACCCCCCCAACCCCCCTTCTTCTCCACCCTCTTTCAGATTTTTAACACCCCCGGCGATCTACATAGGCGGAGAGCCTGCCTACTCTGAGGTCAGTTGTTGAATGGGACAGGGTGCGTTCAAGTACCAGCGCTTGCTTTACGTGCGTGCGGCGCGGCAGAGCCTTCGTATAAGTCCGCCCGTCACTCTTCACTGGGACTATATAACCACTCGGAGAGTTTTGGACTGAGTCGAAATGGACTTGGATCTTTACTTTCTTTTGAATTTTTATGGATTTCATTCTGCTCTGCGCTGCCATGGTATGTGTATATTTTCTTTGTGTGTGTGTGTTATGCTGCTTGTTGAGTTAATTTGCCATCTATTCTCACTTGCTCATATTATGGTGCGTTTCCCCCCCATTTACCTCCGCTTCTAACAGATCACCGTAGTATTTGATAGTTTAGACGCGTTTCCGGACTGTAAAAGGGAAAAAGAAAGAAATGAATGACTGATAATAATCGCGCATAGATCTGTGCTTCCCACCAAGTTAGCCGCGGTGCAGATCAGATCTGTGCGGACAAGGTGCGCGCGCGCTTGTGAGTGTGATCGGGAATTAATTGGAGTTGAAGCCTGTGACACGGACTCGTTAGGAGAACACGTGTAAATCCACTATAGTATGCGAGTCTATGAAGAGAGTTAGCGAGATGATTATTCCGGTGAAATGTTTTTGATGTGGCAGATCAATGCACATAGAGAATGTGGGCTGCAATTGATCTTTCATTTAGGTTATAAATAGATAAATGAAACTAGGGAGAAAAAGATCTTTCATTTTTCCCTTTTCTCTGTGAACCGTTCGAGTTTCTTTCTTTTTTATTTCGTTTTTTTTTTTTTTTGAAAGGGACTGTTTACTTGATGTCTATCTTTTGAAGTTCAGGCAGGATCTGGCTTTGATTAGATCAATACTTTGTGTTTCAGAGTGAAGAGGAGCTGAGAAGCTCCCCCGCTGCTTTTAGAGAGTGAGGAGGATTTTTTTTTTTTTCTTTTTTTTTTGGGAGGGTGGGGGAGCTGAAGCGGAGGCACCACGGCGGCACTCTCACACAGGCAGCCGGAGCCATGAGCAGGGCGCTCACGGAGCACATCAGCGGCAGCTTCCGAGAAGATGCTCCTCGTCCTCCGGTGCCGGGTGAGGAGGGAGAGGCGTCATGCTACAACCCGAACAGATGCAGCAAAATGAGAGCCCAGAGCAAAGTTAAAGATCTCCCCGCTGTTGCTGCTCTTGTTGGCTCCACGCCGCGGAGGAACGAGGATGGACTCGGAGAGCCGGAGGGCAGCGCGTCCCCGGACTCGCCCCTAGTCCGATGGACCAAGTCTCTGCATTTCCTCCTCGGCGACCTGGACGGCGCTCACCTGTTCAGGACCTTCTTGGAGCGGGAGCACTGCGTCGACACTTTGGACTTCTGGTTCGCCTGCAACGGCTTCAGGCAGATGGACTTAAAGGATACCAAAACGCTGCGAGTTGCCAAAGTTATCTTCAAGCGGTACATCGAGAACAACAGCGTGGTGGCAAAGCAGCTCAAACCGGCAACCAAGACCTTTATCCGGGACAGTATCAAGAAGCAGCAGATAGACTCGGCCATGTTCGATCAGGCTCAGACGGAGATCCAGTCCCACATGGAGGAGAACGCGTACCAGATGTTCCTGACCTCTGACATATACCTCGAATACGTGCGCACTGGCTGCGAGAACGCCGCCTACATGAACCACGGCGCGCTGGGCAGCCTCAAGCTGATGTGTGGATACCTTCCTCCTCTTATGGAGGAAGAGGAGTGGAGTTGCAGTGACCTGAAGGCAAAGGCATTGGGGTCTGTAGTGGGACTGTCTGCAAAAAACCTGAGGGCTACTGCTACTATTCGGACAGCAGCTGAGGTGCTGGAGAAGACCTACAGGTAACTTTTCATTCCTGCTCACCTTGCAGCCCTGTGATCAGATTCCGAACTGCTTGATGCATTCAATGTTCCATACTTTAATCAGCACCATCACAGCCTCATCAAACTGTCTAAATATGAAGCAGTTGTTTCTAGAGATGCTGATACTAATTTTAGGTTTTCTGTAAGGTCTGATTTTTGCACATAATTTTTATTCCTGTTATTGCACATTTAATATAAAAAAAATGGCCATTAGATGAGGTAGGTTTCTAAATCTAGTCAGAAGTTAAAACATTATACAATAACCCTGTTGTTTTATCAAAGCTAACTTTTCTAACCCTCTTCTGAATCGTATTTAATTTAAAAAAGGTAGTTCAAGGCAGCCATTAGATGGAATCTCTTTAGACCAAAAAAGATTGGCATCCATCATTTGATATAATTAATAAATACTGTGTACTACTGTTAACTGATCACAGTCAGTCAGAAAATTGGCTGATTCTGATCTCTGGGTAATTCGTTGGTGCATTTTTTTTTTTTACTTTTGACTGAGGGGAGTTAAAACCACATGATCAAAGGGTCTCAGAGGAACATGGCTGTATATTTGTGCCCTCCTGCCTTGCAGTTAGTCAAGAGGTTGGAGGGGTGGAGGGGCGGGGATGGGTACAAAACATCAATGCATCTGAGCCTTCCTTTTAAGTAAATGGTGTCTTGCAGGCAGCCCTCTGCTGGCTTGCTCAAGTTTCCTGTGCTTTGAAACCATTCCTCCGGTTCAGGAATGAACTCAGACACCAAAACCTCATGACTGTTACAGCTACATCAAGTACCATATATATATATCTATATATATATATAGAGATATATATATATAGATATATATAGACAAAATTTCAAATTATCAGTATTTATTCTGCCCTCTCTACACATTCCGTTTAATAGCATAGAACCTACTTAACTTTTTGAAAAGCAAAAATAGTTTTAAAGATAGCAAGAAAAAAGAAACTTTTGCAGATATCACTCTTTTGGTCTAATATGAAAGTCAAACTGTTTGCAGAAAGCATTTGAGTTTTATTTGAAGAAAACATTCTATTTATTGTTCAGCTGCAATCTTTTTGAGCCCAGGAACATTATCCAAAACTTGGGATTGTTTGTGTCAGGCTTCATTCAATGAGATTTAAATGTATATATACTTTGTTATGTCAAGCAAATATCTTGTCTTTTCTGGAGTTATTTCCTTATATTCCTGTTTTGTAAGAACATGTCAAGTTTGTAGATTTTTTTTTTAATTATCTTACTGGAATAGATAGTTATTGACATCAAGGGATAATGAGGTTTTGACAAGGGTGCTGTGACATGTCACAGAAGTGCTGAGGTGACTTAGGTTTTCATTGACTTCATCATGCAGCCCTGCCCTTTCTCAGCTACCCATTGCTGGCTAGCTGGCTTAAAGTACAATCTGTGATGTTTCAGGTATTTTTGCCTTTCTTGCAGGAATAATTGTTTGTTTCTAGAATATTCTTAGATATAGAAATTGTTTCCAGTCCGACATTTTTATATTTTCCAAATTATGGGCGTACCAAGGTTTAAAAACAATATCAAAGACAGGAATGAAAGGAAAGATTAAGGGCAATGCTTCATATTGCTTCTGCAACTGCCAAACAGCTGCTACCTCAAATACAATCAGATCATGTTGTACATTTTTGTATGAAAATTCTGAGGCACTGAGGACATGTTTTAATTTTTTACTCACGGTTATCTCACCATAAGAATCTCAAACTGACACATGCTAGAGCACATGTATGAAAGATTTTGTGTAATCAGTGACTAAGTGTAGTAACTCATTTCCAACTTGTCCCATTGTAGTTTTTCCTCATGTCAGCAGATGTGAGATAACAACTGTTCCTCATTTGGTAAGAGGTGCCCATGTGCGGAGCAGGGGAACCAATAAGTGCAGGGTTTGTTGACATGTGGGCATATCCTGGTTTCCTGGTGTGATCCCCCGCAATCTTTTTTCTCCTCTTTAAAAAGAATAGCAGGTACAGAGAGAGAGGGATCATTCTACCCTTTCGTCCCCCTTTCCCACTGCCCCTCACAGTCTCTGTGGGTCAACCAATTTCCATCTCAAACATGTGGAACTAATTTTGCCACTGCACAGACTCCCCTCGTCACTTTTTTGGAGGGACCTCCAGCGCTCCCAGACTCCAAAGCGGTAGAACGACACGACAAAACATCCTCGTCTCAGTTGCGCCACTCCAACCACAGATCCCGCTTTGCAATGGATTTGTGTGCGTCAGTGTTTGCCCTTCTCTTTCATTTCTGTCCTGCGCTTTTATCTTTTTTTTTTCTGTTTGAAAGGGGGGGATCAGTCTGACAGAGACTTAGCATGCTTTGGAAGGAGACAGGGAGACAAGAGGAGGGGAAAACAGGAAGGGGGTAAATGAAAGAAAGAAAAGAAACATGGGGAGAGAGAGAGGGAGGGTATGTGCAGAGAGCCCAGCTGTGCTAAATACCTGACTCTTTGCATGGACTCTCCAAAGGTCAGATTTGTGCTTGGGGCCTATGGCTTTAGTCATGCTGGGGTTCTCCTCAGCTCTCCCGGCAGAAGGCATTCTCATAAAGAAAGGGGCCCTCCTTCCCCCTATTTCCCTCACTCCCTCTCTTAAGCTCAAGTTCCCCCTTCCTCTCCTTCCCTGTCCACCCCTTCACTCCTGGAGCAGGAATGCAACACAGCAGGATAGAAAGCAAAGAGACAGAGAGACTTTAGAAAGGAAGGCAGGGAAGAGGTGGCTAGGGAGGGGCAGGAGGGCAGACTGGCTGATAGCAAAGAGAGATGGAGAAGAAAATGCTCCCGGGAAGGTGAAAGTGGGAAAGATTAGGAGTCTAGGGAAAACAAACGGCTGGAGCCCCTATATGTTAGATTAGTAAGGGCCTTGAAAATATGACTGATCATATTTCACACTATTGATTTATATATCAGGAAAAAAACGCAACAAACTATGTTCGAGTACTGGTTCCCAAACCTCCCAGATTGCAATCCAGGAAGCTCAAAAGGTTTGACTTGTGGTCCCAAATATTTGAGTTTAAAGGGGTCATTGAATGATTATATAGGGTATTTGGTGCTGGTCCTTAAGGTCTCTGAATAGGGTGTGTAACATTGGTTGGGCTGAAAATAGCATATTTGCTGTTCTATAAGCCCTAATGCAAGACTGGTTAAAAGCCCTAGAATGTTTTATTCCTTTTATGGTATGGTCATTAATATTTAGATAAGCTGTGCGCTGATTGGTTGGTTTACGAGTGAAGCTGCTGAGCAAAGACGCATCATAGCAACAAGCACTCACTCACTGAAACATCAAATTGTTGATGTGGTAGGGTGACCAGACATCCTTTTTTCCCCGGTCATGTCCTACTTTTCATACCGAAAAAAACACCTCTGGGGCTAATTTCAAAATGATCCGGGACTTTGGTCGACTACAGTGCAGCATGTAGTCGAACCGAGCCGTGAGCTCCGGGGCTAGGGATGGAGCGACCAAACCCGACCCGGTGACGGTAGCCTGGACACGGTTCGGTCTCTCAGTCCCCGGCTGCCGGGGTTCCCGGACCAGCCCCAGAGTTCGTGGCTACTTTCGAAAGCCTGGTCCGGTCCAGTCTATTTTTTGGACTATCCGGTTTGAACTGTCCGAGATTTTAAAAGCTTTCTTCAGTGAAATGCTTAGAGCAAACAGCTGAGTATCAAACTTTGCAGGGATCTTCTGATATACAAAAATAATCCAAAATAATCCATGCCTGTCGAGTCTTCGGATCCTTGGGAGGACTGAAAAATGGACCCATTCTGTGTGCAGCCTGGAACACTGCATTTACGATAGTGAACCAGTGGGCTTTTCTGTATGTCAATTCAGAGCTTCGTTTGGATTCGCCTATTTTATGGTGGAAGTTTAGAATTGTGAGATTAGCAGAGAAAGGATGTGTCGATAGGGTTTGAACTTCTCTGTACGTCCATTTCACCCACTGAACTATCGTTATACATCTATGACAAAGTGAAGTCGGTTTTGCATTCTTTGACCCCTTTAAGTGCATTTTTACAGTGCTAATTTAACTGGGGCTACAATTAAAACTACAACAAACCCGAAAACCACTATAATGCTCTTTGCTGTTTGGAAAAAAAGACATGTTTTGTTCAGTTCCATTTCCAAAAACTATATACTTTTTACCCAAACTTTAGAGAAGTTAAAACACTGGTTCTCAAACCTCACTTTAATATGGGAGTTTTGGAAGCCAGTGCAACAAGAACATATAAGAAAATATTTTAAATAAAGGTTTGTCTTTTATTTACCGAACTACAATCTGTATGCTTTTTTAAAGACTTTTTTAAAGAAGTAGTAAAGGAAACTAAATGTCCCAGCTGCACTTTAAAACTATTTAAACTTATCATAGGGCATTCAATTTATATCTGGCAAGTCTAAGTGTTATAGGTATAATATATAACTAATAGGAGTCAGAATGGAGACCAAAAAGGAGAAATAAATACAAGAATTGTGCCATATTATGCAGGCAAATTAGCAACAAGTTTTAGAATTGTGTTCAGCATTTGGAAAAAAAGTTGAACTGAACTAGTTATACACCCAAAATTCTTCCAAATATTAACATATACTGATTAGTCTCTTTCTGGCTGACTTCGTTTACTTTGACTTCCCGAAAAAGAAAATGGTTAAGCTGGTTCCTAGATTTCAAAAAAAAAAATTTAAACAGTAAAGTAAAAACAAAGATGTGTTGCTGGATGTTTAAGTTAGTCAAACATTGGTTTAGTTGTTGGTTTTGATCCATTTATTACACTATATAAAAAATAATATCATAGTACTTGAGTTGTCAGTCATTGATCAGTCATTGATCTTGTTTTCTGACTGGTGCAGCTGCAAAGCTGTTGCCTAAGTGTTGACTTAACAACTGTCATGGAGGAAGCACTTCTTCACAGCCGCACCCATGGGGACCATGTGTTTAACACCTTCCCTTGTATCTTGCACAGGTCCCAACGACGGGGAGACCCTGCCAGCCCGTACTTTGTCAACTCTGGCTACGTTTTTGCCCCCGCCACCAGTGCCAATGACAGTGAGATCTCAAGCGATGCAGCGACGGATGATTCATTGTCAATGACCGACAGCAGTGTGTAAGTATCGTGCTTTTATTCATATCTTATGCACAAAAATAAATAAAGGCCCAGACGAGTCTGGATATGAAGCTACAACTTTTTCAGGAAGCTTATTTTAATCCAAGCTGATCACATCCAAAGCTCTGTGCAATTTTATTACTTCCATCGTATCTGTATGAAAACCGGCCAGATTTCAGTCAACACCTTCCCAGGAAAAAGTCCAGGGGTGTAAAGAAAAATATTTGGCCTTGTAATCCAGCAAGCTTGGCTTTTCCTCAGGGCCAATGGACTGCATTGCCGAAGAATAATGGTGTGTAATGTATTTTAATTATCCTCTGTGATTGACTCCAGGTAATTCTATTAATGTGAAGTTGTTACTACAGCCTCAGGGGAGATAACTCTGGGAAAGTCATTACTTCTGAAGGCCTTTTGAAGTTTATTCTGATGTGTTGCAGGCTGGAAAAAAGGGAGAAAAAAAGAACATCTTGATGTGGGTGGAGGCGTTGCCTCGTTTTCCTCAAAGTTGATATGTACGCATCCCACCCACCCTTCTGCCACCAGACTTTTTTATATTATCAAATCGCTTTTGCCCTTTGAAGACCTGCAGAGGGGGGGTGTGTTGGCCATTCGGGTCTCAAGACAAAGTCATTGAAAAATGTTGGCACCAAATGAAAGAAAGCTTACTCACATGGTGGTTCGGTTTCCTGCCACTGGCCTCTGCGCCGTGCTGAGATCATGTGTCTGCGAGGCTTTCATGGGGGTTACTCATTCCTAGGCCCCTGAGGCAAGACATAAGGAACCCCCACCCCTCAACTCTCTTCCTCCTCCTGGCCAGTTTAGTCCACCCTTACAGCTTCTCTCCTCCACCTTCAAAGTTGGAAGCGAGAGTGGTGAGGATCCAAGTGCAAGGGAGTGAGAAAATAAAGTGCATAGAGTATAAAGGGCTTAACTGAATCGCTTTCAGCCTATTGTTAGGTGAGGGGAGCTTAGTGGGATAAGAGGGTGACTGGCTGCTTTGAAAATGACTTGCACCTTTGAATAGGAGTTCCCCATAAAAGTGAGGGCCCATGAAACGGTAAAAGAGTTTACGGCTGCTTTCTCTTGCTGTCCATTCATATGGTCTCAGATGTTCTGTATTGATAAATATTGTAGTCAGTCAGGAAGGATTTTGTGAGCTTTGTTGGTTACACGGGGGCTCCATTTGGGTTTCACTTTTGAAAGGTGTCCTGTAATTACTTCCATTTTTTAAGGGTTTATGGTTTATAGATGGGAAGCGTTAATTGTTAGGTAGAAGAAGCATGAGTCATAGTGCCACTACTAAATATTTCTGACATAAATGTGGTAGAGATCCTCAGATGTAACAAATGGCTTAACTGCTGAACGGCAGTACTTGTCCTATTTTTTAACTCGTCCTTGTCTCCTTTTCATTCAAAGGAACAGTTTGATTAGCAGTTAAAAGACTTTCTGCGATTTTGAATCTAATTTCCCAGATAAAAAAACGAGAGGGGTTTTAAAAAGAGAAGCTCTAAGAAAGGTTTATGGTAGCAGAGGTGGAGGGGTGGGATTTTTTTTTTTCTCTTTTTGCTTATATCTTATTTATGGATTTACTTGGACTCTGGGGAATGCTGCTGCACCAACTTCAAACATTACCTTATCTTACAAACCAGCCTTTTGATGTTGCTGAGATCAGAGACTCGTTGCGGAGCGCTTGCCAAACGAAGATGGCAGCGGGTGCATATGTGCATGAGTGTGAGATTTCAAAGAGCCAGCAGAAAAAAAAGTAGCATTTGGGCTAGGTCAGACTCTTCTGAGCGGCCAAAACGGCCGCAATAATGGGCCAAGCATAAGTGGCAGCTGACTGGAGGAAGCCGTCACACAGAATGGGTGGACAAGGTAGTTAGATCCCTACAATATCCAGACACATTGTCCTAATTGTCCAGAGTCATTTAGCATCGCTTGCTAAAAATATTTTTTTTCAAAGTTTCCAACCAAAAACAACTTGATCCAGAACTTGGCAAGTTGCTGTGGTCTTTTGTAGCTACCCACTAAACATATGAAAGCTAAATCTGTTAAATTTTTTTTCTGTTAAACTAACTGTAGAAGTGAAAGACAACTGCAATATCTCACAAATGTAGAGAGTTGTCATTGGTTCATTAAGGGAGTGAAAGAGCAGTTCAAGAATATGACCTATAGCAGAAAACAATAAAGCATCAGAGCACAGCAAAGTTAAAATTAAATTACTCAAAGGTAAAACTGACTGATTTAGAAATTATTTACAAGCTATTGAACCTTTCATTTTACATTTCTCATGGAAACACATATCACTGTCTACTTCCTTAAGCAGCACTAATCGTATCCATGGTAAATATGCAATACTAAAACTGTTTGAAATGAAAACTTTTCATGAATTTATTTCTTTGTTTTAAAGATATTGGTATCTCACACAGTCACACAGATATAACCTGTTCTCCAAAGACGTAATCAAACTCCATATTGTTAACACACATTTGATACAAAGCAGTGATGAGTTTAACGCTCATTAATATTTCTAGTAGGTAATCACATGTTGGTGCCAAGTTTGTATGTTTTTTCTCTTTCAATCTAAGCACTCTTGTTATAGATGTGCTTTGATACAATAAGCATAATGTAGCAAAAGTAAATCCTAGTTTTTTAGCTGGTAACAATAATATAATATTAAATATGTGGTTTTTTGTTGTTGTTGTTTTTGCAGAGATGGAATCCCTCCGTACAAGATGGGGACCAAGAAGCAGCTCCAGCGAGAGATGCATCGAAACATTAAGATCAACGGCCAAGTTACGCTGCCACACTTTCCTGTAAGTTTCATTAATTACAATCTTTTTTTGCCCGCAAGAACTTGAGTGTTTTTAGGTTTAAATTATAAACAATTATTTACTTTCAAAGAATCCCTAAAATAAACATCTGCATAACTGATGTTTAAGGTTCTTTCCATTTAATTTGCTTCTTTGGCTATATGGTTAGCCATATTGCCAAAGAAGCATTAGTCAATTTCATGTAAAAAATCATCATAATGTCAGTTTACAAACCAAGGATCCCTCAAACATGTGTATACGGTCCAATTTCCTTTTGTGTGTTTGAGAAAGTCTGTGTATCATTTGATGTAAGATATTATCTGACCTGCTTAAGCTGTGGTTGGGTGGTTTAGATAACTGGGTCAAAACAGGTTGATGCAGATTAGGAAGCAGAAAATCAAACACGCATTTCTTTTGTCTTTCTTTATCCAAACACAGGTATGTGTTGTTTTGGAGGGGATGTATGTGTGTTCGTAGTTGCATTTTATGTTTGCCACAATTTTCTCCATCTATCCTTCTCTCTCCCTCTGTCTTTCTTTTCCACTTGCTCCTCTTTAATGTCTCCCTCCTGATTTGGAGATGGCTCTGTCTCCCATGATGCACCAGCCCCAGGCAGCAGGGGCCTCCGTGCAGGGCTGGCGCTCCTTTGCCAGCAGCTCCGCTTGCCTTTTTTCTCCTTCCCTTTATCATGTCTACAAAGAGATGAAACAACAAAAAAAGTCAAAATCAAGAAAGCCAGTGTGCCAAATAACAAAAAAGTATGAAATGGAGAAAGAGAAGACAGCGCATATAGTTAAAGAAAAAGGAGGATAATGTGACTAGAGTACCTCTGAGCTGCCCTGCATGCAGCCTGGAAATAAATTACTACTTTCCTTCAGATCTTCCCAGTGTTTGACTCCTCTGTCTCCTTACTCTCTCTCTCTCTCTCTCTCTCTCTCTCTCTCTCTCTCTCTCTTTTCCTTCTTTGCCACCAATGCCACTCCACAAACACACATCTCAATCTTCTTCCTCTCTCTTCATGCTGTTAATTTCGCCCCCCTCCTTTTTTTCTCTCTTCTTCGTCGATATCTGGCTTTTATTCAGAGATTTAGAGCCGTGTGTCCCTCCCTCCCCTAGTGTGCGTTTGATGTTTGACAAGGGCCCTTTGAAGTGTGCTGACTTCAGAGGCTGCCTTGCTGATGGTTTGGTTGGGCTACAGAGGGTACAGGCAGGGGGCCTCCCCTCCAAGCGAGACCAACTGCTACCCTGCTATAGCTACCCCCTTCTTTTCCTCTCTCCCGGCAGCTTGGCACCGCCAAGGGCACTGGGCATGATGAGATCTGGGATGGGATGGGCAGCAAGAAAGGTTCAGGTTAGCTTGAGGCCAAGGGCATATGTATTATGTCCTTTTTTTTTTTTTTTTTTTTGGAAAAGTTTAAGGCTTTTTGGAACGAGAAACGATTTGGGCAAGGGCAATGGATTAATGCACCATATTGCATCCATCTGAAACACCAAGTAGCCACACTTGCACACTTATTAAAGTCTCTTTCTCTGTGCTGTTTACTCTCCAGAGGACACACCGGCTGCCTAAGGAGATGACCCCAGTCGAGCCCTCGGCCTTTGCCGCCCAGCTCATTGCCAAACTGGAGAAGCTGAAGCGAGAGCAGGACACAATGAGCTCACTGGAGGAGAGGCTGCAGCAAATTCAGGAGGTAAGCAAAAGAAAAGCGCTTTTCCAAAACTGTTGATGCAATTCAAACTCATTTACATTTTGACACATCAGAATTACAAACCTTTATGTGATATACCACCACAAGCTGGAATTGTGAAGTGGAAATTACATGATATTGAAGGTATAGGGTAGGATTTTAGCAATTTTTTGAAAAGAACCACCCTTTCCACTTAAAAAAAAAAACATGCACAACGCTGTACCCACTCCAAAGAGGGAACACCTATTAAACGCATGCAAGATCGTGCACAAGCCCATTTCTCCTCGTGCATGCTCTGTTTAAAAGCTGCTGTTTGCATCGCTCTTACAAGCTTACTTAAAGAAGATTTGCATTTTTTCAAGATATCTACCTGGGACGAGCACGTAGGATGGCCTTAGGTAAACATATCACTAGAATGATTGAATATTACGAGGACCACCTATTTTGATAATCCACTCATAAAAAGAAAATCCTCCACTATACCTTTAAAATCTGCATTGCATCACATTTTTCTGCAATTACAGTCTTTTGCAACTCCTCGCTATTAGATTTGTTCATGTGAAGAAATGTTTATCTATACTTCCTTTTTGAAATAATGGCAAACTTCCTGGATGTTGAGCATCTGCAGACATCAATGTTCAAGTCAAATTATCAACAGCGTTTAAGTCTGGATTTGACTAGGTCATTCCAAGAGGTAAATTAGTATTAGTAAAATTAAGATGGTGTGTTCAACATATTTCTCCTGCTCAGGTCGTCATTTGCCTGTTAACGAAAAAGGTTCAACTTTAGTCTGATCTGACTAAAGCCTCCTTTCACACGTAAGCCGTGTCCTGTGGAACAGATAAGAAGTGGAATGGTTAATGAGTGTGAATATCTCTGCCAGGCGTTGTGCCTCCTCAAAAATAGTCGACTTCAAATATGCCTCCCACTTTGTAAATTCCTACTTGGATCCAATTAATTTCAGGCAGTGGTTCTGAACTTCATTCCAAATGCCTTTACGCCAGCTTTAGCATGACTAAGAACAGGGTATGTGCCGTGGGATTGCAAAGTTTGTCTGGGTTTAGCTGCTTCTTCGCTCTTCTTTTGTGCTCTTCCCGATTTCATTTGGAAGAAGAAACTTTCAAACTTATGTTTCTAGACACACTTTAAGTGCCTTTAAATAGCACTTAGTTGCTCTCTAGTGGCACATTTGCTGAATATGTGTAGTGCCAGTTTCTTTGTGAAGCACAGGCAGATTCTGCATTATAGATGAAGGACACCCAAAGCCTGTTAGCGAAGATAACAGTGCAGCAAAGGAGAAAACTCGCATCAAGTTATTCAGGCGTTTGCTCTCTTTGACTTCATAGGATGATTGATAGAAGTGGATGGAAGCTGACACAGAAGTTCCTCAAAATTGTGATTATTAATGTTTAGTCTATTGCCTTTTCTTTTTGGCTTACAGGAGGAGGAAAGAGAGGAGGGCAGCAGCAGCAATTCCCTCCATCATCCCCTGCTCCCATCTGCAGGCCAGTGTGAGGAAGACCCCCAGGCCATCTTAGATGAGCACCTTTCACGTGTCCTGAAGACCCCCGGGTGTCAGTCACCTGGTGTGGTGCGGCACTCGCCGCGTTCACGTTCTCCAGATCAGACCGGCGTTCTGGTGTCTTCCGGCCATGGAAGTCTTTTTGGTGCTTATCACGGTCCGGCTAAGGTTCTGATGACAGGCAGGCAATCCACAAAGCATATCCACCATCACTACATACATCATCACCACGCTGGGCCCAAGACGAAAGAGCAGATAGAGACTGAAATGGCTCAGCGCGTGCAGTGCCTCTGCCCTCAAGGGGGTGCCAATTACTCCGACTTCACACCTGCGTGAGTACAGCATCCTAGCTGCCTCTTTCTGTTTTGAGATTGTGCTATTTGAATACTGCTGGGTCCTAATGCCTCACTGTTGACTCTCCAGTTGCTGCAGCACTTTTTCCAGGCGACCACTGAAGGCCTCTGGTGAGGGTGTGTCTTCACCATGTCTTCCCATGGTGTCCAC
Organism: Cyprinodon variegatus; assembly: GCF_000732505.1. Taxonomy (NCBI): domain Eukaryota; kingdom Metazoa; phylum Chordata; class Actinopteri; order Cyprinodontiformes; family Cyprinodontidae; genus Cyprinodon; species Cyprinodon variegatus. The sequence continues at coordinate 2,092 of NW_015150869.1, read as the reverse complement.
CGACCGCTCTCAGAATGTTTGGCAGTGGATCTTAGAGAGCGAGAGGCAGGGCAAGCACAAGCCACACAGGCAAGTTCCACAAGTTCATAGGTACAGTAGAAGATCTAAACCACGTCCCATACTGACCTGAATTTTTCTCATTTCAGCAGCACTCAAGGCCTGAAGAAGATCAACCCTCTTGACTCCAAAATCCTGCCAGCTAGGACCAACACCTGGGGTGGAGCTGGCACTTGCAATGGGAGTCACCTTCGCGGCCATCACCCAGGCCATCCTTTCATCCAGGATACTGCTATGCCCCCCTTACCGCCTCCCAACACCCTGGCACAGCTTGAGGAGGCCTGTCGCAGACTGGAAGAGGTTTCCAAGCCGCCAAAGCAAAGGTGCTAGTTTAATCAAAAAGGAATATGTTATGTCTTGAATATCTTTATAACAATAATAAAATAATTTAAGGGGATAGTTTTTTAACATAGCTTTTCCTTAACAGGCATTCAACAGCGTCTAGTAGCCTTCAGAGAGACAGGAGCCTTCCACCGGCTGGAACTGGTGCAGGCACCACTCAAACCAACCCAGAAGAGTATGTATGTTTTTTGGCTCTGATTTCAATAATCTCAACTATGTGCCTTTATTTTGTTTTTGTTTTTTTCTACTCACCTCTATCTATTAAATCTGGTTTGATATCTGCTTAAGTGATTTCTACAGAGGCTAAATTTATACTTCGAAACTTGGTCGTCTGCGTATGTGTCGCAGTGAACACAGAGACGTCCCTGCCCCCTCTGCAGACACTCTGCTGCACCTCTCCCAAATTGTAGGCAACCACAGACAGGAGGCATCTAATTGGTCAAATCTACTTCCGCTCTACTCTATGCGTATTTACTGTTTGGTACCTTACCGGCTTGTTTTGTTTGTATGACTGTCATTGTGGAAAAAGATTCGTGAAGTTGGAGCAACTAGAGGAGAGAGGTGCACGAGAACGTTGGGATCCTTTTTGCACCTGGATCCCAGCTCTTTTTTGCCCTCATGTCCCTCCGTTGTTGGAAAAACTTGCCCCTACTTCCTCACCGCCTCAGCCGTATCTAGACCACAGCTAGTTCGTGATTGTTGTTGTGGCATGGAATAACAAAGTGCAGACCGCGCTTCCAAATTGGGCATAAATCAAAAATATCTGCGTCAAGCTCACTGCGACATACTGCTGCGGAGTATAACCAGCCCGTTATTCATGCGTCCCTCATGTAATGAGTCAAAATAGTTCTTGGCTTCTCTTCTAATTCTTTTTTAATTTTTTTAAGATGATACATGCTTTAAATATATATATATATATATATATATGTCTCCCATTTTTCTGAAATACAAACACCACCAGAACCAAAAGATTTTGTTTTGCATATTACCTCCGCTGTTTTTAATGTGCTAACCTAGTGGCAAGATCTCTTAGTTTCTCTGGTTTACCTTTCTGCAAGCGACTTTTTGTTATCTTATTTGTTAAATATTTTTATTCTCTTTTTTGTCTAAAAGCTAATATTATTTCAAAATTTCAGGTCAAAGGAGCTGGTGGTAACGTACTTTTTCTGTGGTGAGGAAATTCCGTATCGCAGCATGATGAAGACCCACTGCCTCACCTTGGGTCACTTCAAAGAACAGCTGAGCAAGAAAGGCAACTATAGGTAAATGTGCTGCAGTGACACAACAAATCATATATTAAATGACTCTGGATAGACATGTACTGATCCAAAGTATGTTTTTTTATTTCATAAAGTTCAGATTTACCCATTTAAATTTATTCTGATTTCACTTCAAGAGCTTTATTTAACAATGTCCAAAATATTTTTTATGATCTTACTGTGGTGGAAGTGGAAAAATAAAAAGGAAATATACTCTTCGTATTACATGACAAATTTAAACGGAAACATTTTATTTAATGAAATAAGGAGGTTAATGCTCAGAAATACAATGGAGGAATTTTGCTGCAGCCTATTTAGCCTTCCTGTTATCTGCAGAAAGCCTTGCTCTCTCTGCCCTTTTATAGCCTGATATACAGGTTATTTTTAAATAGCTGTTCATAACTCTCTGCTTTCTGTTTTTTTTTTTTTTTTTT
>NW_015150868.1:760519-761950 GCF_000732505.1 Cyprinodon variegatus | reverse complement strand
GTGGCTCCAGCCTTATCAAAGTATTACACTCTGTTCTTAGATCAAGGACAGCGCTCTCATTCCATTCCCAAATCTTTGCCACGTACAGAATGAAGATGATTTTTTTTTATCCTGACAGAGGAACTGTCCTAATTAGATTAATTACTTGGAAAAACATTAGTTCTGAAACGCAACAGGCAGGTAATACTAGGGGTTAACAGACTCATCATCGATTAAAGGAATAATCAATGAATCATTATCTATACCTAAAACTAATATGTGTGCGGTGATTTAATGAATTTAACATTAAACAATTAAAAACAATAATTTTCATCTGGCAGCGGCCATTTTTGCCCAAATATAGTAACATCTCACTCCTTACATCTTCCGGCAGTGATGTCACAGGACCTGCTGGGAATGGGATAACAAGGAGTACTAAACGGGAGAATGTTCTGCAATGCCTGGTCAAACATCTGGAAAGCAGACTTCCAAACACATCAGGTTCTTAGTGCAGGCTGTCTACGATGTCTTTCTGAGTCCAGCTAAAATCTGGGCAATAACAGACAGACAGGCAGTTCTGTCCTCAATGCACAGGGCAAGGATCCCTGGAACCTGTCCTTAGCATAGCCTCGGCCATCAACACCACTAAGGGCCAACCCAAGCCAGAGACCATCCTGCTACTGACTGGAGATGCAAAGTGGACCTGGACAAACAGTCCAAGTTCCCTGTCAGAATATCAACCAGCGGTGGACTGGGACAAAAAATCGGCCCAGGCATTTTGGACTAGACTGGCTCACCCCTTTTTTTTTTTGTAATGAATGTGTATACCAACTGTGCAATACCTTGAAGCCAGGTTCATGGAAATTAGTGAGAGTGGACACTTAAAATACTTCCAAAATCGCTCTTCTGTGCGCTGGTGCACATGCCTCCAATCAGACGTCCCAGTAATAAATGAGCTTGTGTCAGTAGTCTTTCCAAATGCAATACATTACAAAACAAAATAAAGCATGACGTTTCTCACAATATGTGAGCCACCTCCTGTTGGTTGCATTTTTAGTGGTGAATACCTTTTGCACAAGTGGATTTTTTGTGCTTTGTTGTGGGTGGTGATTCAAAAAGTAATCTATTTCCTCCTGCTCTCTGCTCTCATCTCTCTCGCCATGTCTCTCCTCAGCCGTACTGACATCATGTTCACTGCTCGGTTCGCCGTCGCCTCCACTACAACCGCAGACATCCCAAGTTCCAAAAAACTCATTTCAGGAAGATGCTTAATGAAGATAAATTGTGCCTTCATCAGTAGTGGATTATAGATATACAGTGAAATTCACAAGAGGGCCGATTCAATTCAGTTTGCTTCAGGTAGATATTTCATAATGCAGAAAATAACAATCTTATTGTACAATTTCTTTATGGTGCTTTATAATAATAAATATGTGCCATAAAATATTTGCT
>NW_015150868.1:756039-758976 GCF_000732505.1 Cyprinodon variegatus | reverse complement strand
GTGCAGTAACAGGGTGTCGGCAATGGTAACTGCGTTATAGTTACAGTCAAAGTAATTAGTTAGATTACCTCCTTACTAAAAAAGGTAACAGCATCACAGTAGTTCTAATCCGCACATGTTGCATGAATTATTGTACTGCCTGCCCGCTCTCACTCACATAAAAAAAAAACACCACCGGTACGCCCGATTACCAGTCCATGCCTGATATCAACAACCCGGTTTTGAAGGGGTATGATCATTACGACTCGAAGTTCAACACCCCCAACCGCTACCTACACCTGCAACAAAAACCAAACAAAACTAGTTCCAAATGTTTTCAATACATTTGTGTTTTTTGCAGCACATTTTATTGTCTGTGCTCCATTTTTTTTAAACATAATGTCTAAAGTTCAAAGGTGAAGACTTTAAAGTTCACTCAGATGAGGCACAAAGAGAGTTGCAGCTACTGATCTCTATTTATTTACTGGATTGCTGTTTGCCTGAAAAAAGAGAAGCCACAGTCCGCCATGCTGGTACTCCCCACTCCAAAGGAGACGCACCATAAAAATGCCTACATGTGTATCATTTGGCTACAAAAAAAATCTATTTTCTGGCTGTGGGAAGACATTTCACAGGTAATTACACAGAAAATTACCTGATTACTTGATTTCCAAGAAAATCCATCTATACGCTGATGGATCCTATAGTATAGAATGTAGCATAACATAGTCTGACTCCAAGATATTGACTAAATTAACGTTAGAAAATAGAAAGTAGAGTAAATAGAAAGTAGTTCTTTATTAAGTGGATGATGCTGCCGTTTGTTGCATTTATCATTTGAAAAAGATATGCGCTGAAATATATTGCATGTGATATTGATGGAAAAAAAGCACGGATTGTTTACATTGCGGCCGGTCGAACTAGGGAGTACCAATATGGCGGCCTGTAGCTTCACTTCTACCCGGTGCTACTAACGGGCAATCAGCAATCCAGTGAATAGAGATCAGTTGGACTCAACTTGTATTGCAGCACCATCTAGTGGTCAAAGAATAACAGTGCAAATCATGGTTTTATAATACGACGTGTATTTAAATCTATGAGTCAGTTAAAGTCTTTTAAAGTCCCTTAAATGTGGAGAGGCTTCATAAAACATTTAATGGTTTCTTGAATGGGAGCTTCTTCGTCCTGAGACTCATTATCTGTATTAATACTCATAGAACCGATTTCATTGCATGAATATGTCATTTTGTAAGAAGTATTAAAAAGCAGTTAATCCTGAGAGGCTTTTATAACACAGAACTCATATTAAAGGGACAGTATGTCAGTATTTTAGCTTTTTTTTTTTTTCTCCAAAATCAGGAATTAAATTAATAATAAAAAAATCTGCCAAACTCTAATAAAGATAACATAAAAAATATAAAAAGCATCCATTGCTTAGAATAAGTTGTTTAAACATACATGGGTGGCGGTGCACTATATGGAAGAAGACACCAGCTTTGATTCTAATGGCTGAAAGGTGAGGAAAATGTTATAAGTCTTATATTTTTTACCTGTATATGAAGACATGAGGGGTATTAAACATGAAATAAAATCACAGACTCTTCTCCTTGTTTTCTGTTAAAATGAAGGAGCATCCACACGCTTTGCTCAGAGAGATGGATGAGATAGAAACCAAGAAAAGAACAAAAAACAGTAATAACCAAGAGAAAAGAATGGTCTACATAGATGTAGCTTTTTACCAGTTTTAAATAATTTATAAATGGGCGGAGCTTGTAAATTCATTCAATATAACATTAACGTTTGTTCTAGCATCATGTTAGAAACATGGCAGTTTCATCCAGTAACTGCTCCATACTCTTCTCGGGAATTTATGGTTTATTTAGCAGAACACTAGATAGGAATAAATCCTAACCTCTGGAGGTTGAATTAAATGTTTTTCATTTTAACTGAATCTATACTCAAAGATGCAGCAGGTCTACATTTTATTTTTTTTAGAAATGTGAAAGAATAACTGTAATAATGAAATTATGCCTCAGGATTTCTTGGGTCCCGCAGAGCTCCCATAAATGGTCAAATTCCAGCTTTGTTGGTGATTTAATGCGGTTTCTATTTTTCTGTTTGCAATTATTATGCAAATATTATGCAATTATCATCATTTGATCATTATCTAGTTAATTTAAATTTAGACTTTAAGCTATATTTTTGTGTCTGCATTAATCAGCATGTGCATAATTAATACATTTGTTAAATCCGATCAGTAGCTTAGATACAAAATAAACAGTTTAATGTTGCAAAAACACAGCAAAGAGTTTCAATGAAACATTTTTTTTGTGTTTGTGAAAATCCTTGTCATATTGCAGATCAGTCACAGCAACATGAGCAGCCTTTAGAGAAAACACTGAGGCGAATAAAGCAATGAAACGGTTTAGTTTTTCCTGGATATCAGTTAATCAGAGTGCTGTGAGCAGCCTATGAGGCAGTGTCTGCTCGGCTTAGACAGGTCAGAGCCTGGCAGTTAACGACAGTAATTCTCTTTCACATGTCTGTAGTAATCTGGCAACTAAACTTTGTATAAATCAATTAATGCATCTACAAAAAATGTATTCATGAGTTTGATACACAGAGAGAAACATTTACAGTTATTTTTGGCTTTACTTATTGGATGCAGTTACAATTATTCACCACCAGAGAGCGCTTGAGAGCTAGTTTACCCTTTATAGGGTATATTCAATGTGTTTATCCAGTGAGATCTAAGATAACGGTAACAAAATATTAATCCAATTATTTGCGCTTTTAGGTCTCTGAGGAGTTCTTTATATTTATGATTTAGTAGATAAAAAATATATTTTGTATATTGGAAAGTTTTGTGGCTCTATCTATCTATCTATCTATCTATCTATCTATCTATCTATCTATCTATCTATCTATCTATCTATCTATCTATCTATCTATCTATCT
>NW_015150868.1:747991-753209 GCF_000732505.1 Cyprinodon variegatus | reverse complement strand
TTTAGAAACTCAGTAGCTGATCAAATATCGGGTTAAATATCGGTGGGGTGGCCGATGTCCGATATTCAGTTTTAAGGCTGATACCGATAGGGGGCCGATTATATTGTGCATCCCCAATATATAAATATATAATAATTGCTCCAGTAAAGTATGGCAAGGCAACATTTCTACTTAAGTAAGGTAACAAAGTACTTGTACTTTGTTTCTTGACACCTCTGTTGCTGTGTGACTAAATATCTCAGAATGACCTACTGCATTTCTATCATCAATATGAATAACAGAGTTGGTCATTTTCAGCTGCGCCTCGGTCTGTATGGTTGGATGAACCACAGGAGAAGTAACCAACATTCCAGTTTATCCGTATCAAAGCAGAAATTGTTGATCATCTTTTTAAAAATTGCATGTCTAATAATACATTCAGCCATCAAACAAAGTATCTAAATTCAAATACTTTGTATAGAGTTTCAATTAATCAAAAATCCTTTAATCAATCATGATACGCTTTTTAGAGAGGTTTGATAAATCTGTTTTTTAAACGTCAATCTATGTGAGTCCTGTTGTTTTTGGAGAAATTCAATGCTCCTCTGCTTGATTGGAGGTTAAGAGAGACGATAACTGCAGATCTCACACATCGCACAGCAGGAGAGTACGGCTCATGAACTTTAACAGTTCAGTGACAGAGAGCCTCCCAGTGTCTGGTTTTACTGTGTGGTTCTCCAGCTGCTCTCAGGAGAACAGGGAGAACAGACAGTCTGTAGCTGAGGGAAGCAGAACGCATCGCTGTAAAAGATAAACCTGCAGACTCCATCCGAAAGTCAGCCTTTTTAGCAGCCATGTTCCTTTCTTTCTTCTACCATTTCCATTTCTGGAAGAAAGGTTCTAGATTTGAACCCTTGGGTGCCTGAATTTATATACATAAAAAAAAAATGTGATTGATGACACAATTCAGTTCAGTGTAATTTATATGGTGTACATTCCCAACACATATGATCTCAAAGTGCTTTGCAAAGACATTTCAATCATGTCAGTCAGTGAGACTGATTTTATCCAGCCATTGACTTTGCATTCGCTCCTCCTGGTAAAGCATTTGGATTCTTGTTGTTGATCCTATAGATATCCCTCACACTTAGTATGCATGTGGTGACAGTGGGTGGGCAAAACGCCCATTGGTTCCTTCTAGTCTAACAGGAAGAAACTTCCAGCAGTACCAGCCTTCTGCTGAGGCCACATTGGGATTATTTTCCTTTGCCAGATTGAGAGGTATGTTGCAAATTTGTGATACCAGCTTGTTGTCAATGATGACTTAGCTTAACTTCTCCTGGACCTCTGAGCCTTCCTGTTCTGATCTGTTTGCCTGACCTGGCTTCGGACTCCTGCTTGTTCTCTGGAACACTTTGTTCGGCACCCGCCACATCTTGTTGGATCCTGCCTCGTTCTCAGGACACGGGCCGGACTGGTTAACCAGGTTAGTGACTCACGCATCCATAGCATCCTCCATCAGATTATCATGGTCACTAACCTGTGTTTCCTTTTACAGTGTTTCCTGTGATAGATGCCCTAGCCACTGCTACTCCGGTCATCTGTATTTCAAATAAACGCTTTTGAATCATCCCACTGTCTGTCTTGCCTCAAATACTGTGTCTTCTGTTCTGAGTCTAGACATTATTGGTCCAGAAAAGTAACAGAACATAGAAATAAACAAACATGTTTTTACTCCAATACTCTCATTTTCTTCCACATCCGTTTAATAGCATGCAAACCGGAGGGTCGTTAAAGCATCATAATACCACTAATAATAATACATTTGATTTAAAATGCACTTGACATTTCAAATAAAATCTCAATATTCTACAATAGGGGTTAAAAACTGTTCACAAAGTATAAAAAAAACAAAAACACAATAAAATACCATAACAACTAAATTAAAACCATAAGAATTAAAAAAACATTAGAAATAAGAATGTCTTCAGGTGCTTTTTGAACATGTCCACACTTTGTGGGGCCCTAAGGGTTTCTGGGAGGGCATTCCATAGACATGGGGAGACTGCCTGGAAGGCCCTGGTTTAGTCCTGTGTTGGTGCAGACAGCAGGTAGAGGTGGAGGAGCGGAGATCTAATGGGGCGATGTGCGGGTTAGAATAATTCTGGTGTTTACAGCAGCAAAAAGATTCTAGAAAAAATGATCAAACAAATGTGGACCTTAGAAAAATGTATAACAAAAATATAATACTGAACGCAAGGGGAAGTTTGACCGACAACGGAGGGACATGAGGGCCAAAACCCAGGTAGAAAACAGGTCCCAGGGTTCCCACGCACCTCGCTCTTCTAACTGGTCCATCTTTACAAGTCATTTTCCACATTCGTGGTCATACAAACAAAACAAGCCGGTGAGGAACCAAACGGGAAATACTCATAGTGTAGAGCAGATGTAGAAATGACCAATACGAGGCCTACTTTCTCTCCTGTGTGCAGCACTGTCTGCGGTCAGCTACGATTTTGGAGAGGTGCAGCAGAGTGTCTGCAGAAAGGGCAGGCACATATCTGCATTAACTGCGACGCACACGCAGACAACCTGGTTTTTGAGTATAAAAAACTCAAGAGTATTGAGCAGCTGGGAGGAAGGATCTGTGATAACGCTCCCTGGTGCATTTAGGGTGCAGCAGTCTGTCACTGAAGGAGCTGTCCAGTTAAGCACCAGCTTCATGCATGGGGTGGGAGACATTTTCCAAAATAAATGTTGATTTAGTCAGGAGTCCAGAGGTCATCCAATCACAGAGCTGGCCTTCCTGATCAGCTCATCCAGNAATAATACATTTGATTTAAAATGCACTTGACATTTCAAATAAAATCTCAATATTCTACAATAGGGGTTAAAAACTGTTCACAAAGTATAAAAAAAACAAAAACACAATAAAATACCATAACAACTAAATTAAAACCATAAGAATTAAAAAAACATTAGAAATAAGAATGTCTTCAGGTGCTTTTTGAACATGTCCACACTTTGTGGGGCCCTAAGGGTTTCTGGGAGGGCATTCCATAGACATGGGGAGACTGCCTGGAAGGCCCTGGTTTAGTCCTGTGTTGGTGCAGACAGCAGGTAGAGGTGGAGGAGCGGAGATCTAATGGGGCGATGTGCGGGTTAGAATAATTCTGGTGTTTACAGCAGCAAAAAGATTCTAGAAAAAATGATCAAACAAATGTGGACCTTAGAAAAATGTATAACAAAAATATAATACTGAACGCAAGGGGAAGTTTGACCGACAACGGAGGGACATGAGGGCCAAAACCCAGGTAGAAAACAGGTCCCAGGGTTCCCACGCACCTCGCTCTTCTAACTGGTCCATCTTTACAAGTCATTTTCCACATTCGTGGTCATACAAACAAAACAAGCCGGTGAGGAACCAAACGGGAAATACTCATAGTGTAGAGCAGATGTAGAAATGACCAATACGAGGCCTACTTTCTCTCCTGTGTGCAGCACTGTCTGCGGTCAGCTACGATTTTGGAGAGGTGCAGCAGAGTGTCTGCAGAAAGGGCAGGCACATATCTGCATTAACTGCGACGCACACGCAGACAACCTGGTTTTTGAGTATAAAAAACTCAAGAGTATTGAGCAGCTGGGAGGAAGGATCTGTGATAACGCTCCCTGGTGCATTTAGGGTGCAGCAGTCTGTCACTGAAGGAGCTGTCCAGTTCAGCACCAGCTTCATGCATGGGGTGGGAGACATTTTCCAAAATAAATGTTGATTTAGTCAGGAGTCCAGAGGTCATCCAATCACAGAGCTGGCCTTCCTGATCAGCTCATCCAGCTGCTTTCTCTGAGCTACAGATCAGCCACTGCTCCAACAGACAGCTCCATAGAAGATGGCTGATGCCACAGCAGAGTCATAGAAGGTCTTCAGGAGCGCCCCCTGCACTCAAAAAGACCTCAGTCTCCTCAGCAGGAAGAGTCTGCTCTGACCTTTCTTATCCAGAGCCTCAGTGTTGGGAGTCCAGTCCAGTTTATTATTCAGGTGAACACCTGGGTACTTAGAAGAGTCCACTTTCTCAATGTCTGTTCCCTGGATGTTCACCGGTGTCAGTGGAGTGGATTCTATGAATGTCCACCACTAGCTCCTTGGTGACGTTTCGCTTGGTAGCGAAACGTCTTCAAATCTTGGAAACCAAGTCCAGTGGATTGTTTTTTTTAAACTTTTACGGAATGACTATGACCTGGATGACTGAGAATCTTCATCAGCATATCAACTGAACTTCACACCGGCTCAGCATCCCCCACCTGCTGAGCTGGTAAGGTAGGCGCGGTGAAGCACGGGGCCTCCTATGTCCAGGCTACCGTCACCGTGTTGAGTTTGATCGCTCTGTCCCCCACTGGCTCCCTGCCCCCGTCCACCGGGGTTTTCCTGGACGAGCCCTGGAGCTGACGGCTCGGTTTGATGCCTGGTGTGTTTCGACTACGTACTGCACTATAGTCGACCACAATCCTGGACGATTTTGAAATTCCCCCCGGACATTTTTTTAGGTATGAAAAGTAGGATATGTGGGGGAAAAAGAGGACGTCTGGTCACCCTACCATATAAACAATCAATGAGTGAGTGCTTGTTGCTATGATGCGTCTTTGCTCAGCAGCTTGACTCGTTGCAAACCAACCAATCAGAGCACAACTCATCTAAATATTCATGAGCATATTTCATTCTAGGGCTTTTAACCAGGCTGCATTAGGGCTCATAAAACAGCAAATATGTCATTTTCAGCCCAACCAATGTTACACAGCCTATTCAGAGACCTGAAGGACCAGCACCAAATACCCTATTATACAATCATTCTATCACCCCTTTAAACATCCAATGCTGAAGGAGGAGCTGCTGCATGGGGAAGACTTTGCCTCTTGTTCTCCCAACTTCCTGATTATTCCTATGAAAAAATGCCCTCCCTTGATTATACAATTAAATAGTCAATAGTTATTATCAACTTACTTCTTTTAACCTTTAATCCATTTTGAAGAAATAATTCCCCATGAAACGATTCCCCCAGAAATCTAGACCACTACAGGAGATTCTTACTTTAGCTATTAACATCAACGATTGATTAAAGAAACTTGGATAATAAGAGTTACAGCAGCATGTAATTTACCTTTGGGGTTAAAGCTGCAGTAGGAGTTCTGAGAAAACAGGGAAAACCAGTTGATTGCATCTAGTCATTGACTTGCAAGACTTGCT
>NW_015150868.1:744853-746024 GCF_000732505.1 Cyprinodon variegatus | reverse complement strand
AAAGTAAAAATATCAGAAAAATCTACTTGAGTACAGTAACGAAGTATTTGTACTTCGTTACTTCCCATCTCTGCCCTTTTCAGGCCGATTCTCCAGTTGTGCGAGAATTTTTCGATCGGGACGACTTTCAGCCTGATGGATCCGTGGTGTAGCATACAGGGGGTAACGAGGGGAGATCAGCCTCTAACGACCACCTCCCCATCAGGAATAGTAAGGCCGGGAGAAAACCAAGCATGTTTGAAATTCAGTCGGCTGTCGTAAGGTGGTCGTGGGCAAATCGCTCAGTGGGCAAACAAGGATTCTTCTTCTTCCTCTTCCTCTCAGATGAAAACCCAGCAGCATGGCGGAGGTGCAATGAGTGAAATGGAGTTCTTTCTGTCAAACTGACAGACCGTAGTAGCAACGTTTGCTCTGCCATGTCTTTGTCCAAATACTGTACGTCGTCTCCTTTTCTTTTTAGGGCTTTCAGCACAAAATTGCCCAAATTGCCAAGGCAGCGCATTTCACTCTAGTGAGCTTCAGATTCCTCTGCTACTGGTTTGGCTTCCAGATAGACGAGTCCGAGTAGCGCCATCTCACTGTGGAGCTGAATAACACCTAGTTTTTAGACGTAGAGTGTGAGCAGGTAGATCGCATCAGAGCATTGGGTCGCACAGAGTAAGAACAAACATGGTGAGCTGGGAACTTCTGGACCCTGCGGTTACGCCGTACAGTGTGAACTGTAGCTGCGTGCAACGATTTAAAAAATCATACAGGGTATGCCCTTTAGGGCACTTCAGAGGGACCAATTAAACCAGCAGTCATGCTTCTTGGCTGAGGGATGAACCGGTGCAAGAACAATGAAAGCTGGGATGGTGGCAGAGAGACTTTTCTTCAGCCTGTTTTTAGAATAAGTAATAAGATATAAGAAATCAGAGCACGGAGCCAAAGTAACAGGCTGCTTCATGCACAGTGCCATCTTGAATATAATAGTAGGACTATGGGAGAATTATCCTGCCATAATGCAAGAGCACATAATTTCAATTTGAGAAAAGAATTTCATCTTCTGGCACTCAAAACGTATAATGCTCACACTCAAAACATGCGCTCTCTGTCAAATCTTTGTTTCTTCTCTCAGATTTAATGCTTCTTGCACAGATATTTTCTCCTCTCGCTTGCCTCCTTCTCTTCG
>NW_015150868.1:741130-742618 GCF_000732505.1 Cyprinodon variegatus | reverse complement strand
AGTTTGACCATTTTAATAATGTGGCCCCAAGTTGCTTAAAATAACTCATGTCTTAGTTTTCATTGTCAGAAAATAAAGAACTTGTTTGTTTATCAAAAAGAAATAACAAGAACCCAAGGGTATTTACTGTCTGAAAGCTGTACAAGGATGTGCTGATACCAGATTTTTTTCAAACGAAGTACGATTACAAGTACTTCAACTTCAGTGCTTGCCGATACTGAGTACTGATACGAGTACTATTAAGTGCCATTAACTCCTCAGAATTAATTTTACATTTTTTTATTTTCATTTGTCTCATTAAACAGAATAACACTTGGTGTATTTTAATATCATAGATCTGTCCACTTATTATATTTTAAGACATAGGACACCACTTTAAGTCTAACCAACACTGTCATTTAACATACCATAAAAACAATCCACTGGACTTGCTTTTCAAGGTTTGAAGATGTTTTGTTTCCCCTCCAGGAACCTTTCTCAATTCAAATGTCTGGATTTGCAGTGAGGTTGAGACTTTATATAGACAAGGCCTTGTATTGCTTGGAAACATGCAAATTGAAACTAACGAGCGGGTCGTTTGGTTCCATTGTTAGCCTGTAATATCTGAAACCTGTCTATGATTGTGAAAGGTCGTCTGTTAAAGGCGTGGTTGTTCACCTTGCTGAAGAGAGGAATTACTTTTTTCCCCTGTGATGGGGTGGGGGTTGTGGTGATACCTGGAAGGAATCACCTCAATAACTGAACTGTAAGGTTTTGGAAGCTGGAATCTGAGTCCACCACCTCTGTTGGTTTTTCTCTCTTAACATAGATGGCTTCCTTCATGCCCCTCTCAAACAACCTATTTTCTTTTTCCAAAATGTGAACATTCTGGTCCTCCAAAGAATTTCCTTTGTCCACAAGAAGTAGATGTAATGCAGAGTCTTGTCCAGAGGAGGGCGCTCTTCTGTATTAGGCCATGCGTCTGTGGAGAGGTTGTTTGGTTTCTCCAATACAAAGATCAGAGCATTCCTCACTGTGCTGAACAGCAGACACCACTCCGCTCATATTGGGTCTGGGGGTTTTATCTGTAGGATGCACTAGTCTCTGTTTAAGGGTCTTGTTTGATTTGAAAAATGTGGAGACAGTCACGCTCCGAGGGCATGTCCAGCGTATGGGAAAATATGCAATAATTGTGGAAAAATAAATCATTATGCAAAATGCTGCATGACTAAGTGAGCGGTTCAGCCTCCCAAGAAACTCATTGTAATTTGCTGAATACCAGAAACTGTACATTTGTTTTGAAAAGAAAATATTGTGTTATTGTGAATGTTCAAAATAGAGCATTTGGTGTAAGCTAAAGCAAAGTACATTAGGTGTTAGACCTAGAGATAGTTTCAGTTGTGTTAAAGTTCAATTTCAATTTCAATTCAGTTTATTTATATAGCGCCAAATTCACAACACATGTCATCTCAAGGCACTTTACAGTTCAACCAGATCATACAGTCAAAT
>NW_015150868.1:733844-734950 GCF_000732505.1 Cyprinodon variegatus | reverse complement strand
ATTGATACAAAGTTTTCTGTCTAAGGAAAACCAGTTGATTGCATCGAATCATTGACTCTTCAGCAATCCCTCACACTAAGCATGCTTGTAGCGACAGTGTTAAATTATTTTCTTAAGGGGGAGGATGTTTTGTTATGTGTTGCTTTAATATAATACATTACCCATAATGCACCAGGCAAGAGGTTACCTGGGAGACAATGTACGGAGATTGCAGATGGTCAGTAAAGTTTCGGCATAAACCCACACAGACCGTCTTTTCATTAATGCACTACACGGCATAACACGTCTTAAAGGCTTTGGATGTGTCTCTTCACAAAGTCATATAGGTTTGGCAGCTCCCGGTCAGTGATGTATTGGCAACTAGGAATTTCATACCTCGGCTCCAGCGCACTAAGAAGACGTCGGAATCCAATATTTGCAAAGACGGATAATGGCTGATCGTCGAGGGCAATGTGTTGGGTAAGAGCTTCTGTTGTCTTCAATGCGTGTGGATTCTCTCGACATCTTCTCCCGCTTCTTAAGCATTTGCGGAAAAGTTGGCTGTTGTAGTTTCCCACCGCCATTAGAGAACTCCTTGTGTTCGGCGTCATGTTGTGTCTTCAGATGTCTTATCAGGTTACTTGTGTTGTCACTGCTAGGGTTTGTTGCTACTTTGATTTACATATTTTGCAACTAGCCTTACTTTTGTCGTCCTCGTTTACTTGAAAATACTTCCAAATTGTAGACATGGCTAACTCCACCCTTTTCATGTTTACTTCCTCCTTCTCTATGCTCTGGCTGGCAGGTTCTTGACATCACACTGCTTTCCTCTTTGCTGCTTTGTCTTCTTTTAACTAATGCTTACTGTTAAAGAGAAAGGTATGCTAGTATCCGGTCCTGTAGTATCGGAGCACATTTACGGATACATGTACGAGTACAAACACGTGGTATTGGGCCTGAGGCTGATACCAGTATCGGCATTGGTGCATCCCTGAGCTTTACAAAACGAAATGTTGTTTTGTATACAAAAAAATTATAATAAAAGGAACTAAGAACTTAGACTAACACTTAAAGGGATAGTTCGGGATTTTTGACATGAATCTGTATGGCATCCCCATCACCAGTGT
>NW_015150868.1:728666-732395 GCF_000732505.1 Cyprinodon variegatus | reverse complement strand
GTCATCCTGCGTACTGGACCTTTTCGGACCTTCACTCCCTGGAGGGATCAACTGAGTCTTAAACTGAGCCGGGGATTCAGGAGGTTTGGATCCAGTCTCGTTGAAATTACTCTCTGAGCAAGGGAATCATCTTCAATACGACCCGTTCAAGTACAGCAGGAAATCTGAGTGGTAATCAGCGTCTCCATTCAACTACACCGTCCGAGTTCTGGGTAAATCCTGTTCCGCTCTCTGCCGAATTAGACAAACTCTGGAAAACAACACACAGATTGGAGTCAAAGACACTTTTCTGGAAACGTGAGTCAACAATCAGATCCTCTTCTTCAAATCAACGAATTAAATTTCCCACTGAGCCTGAACTAACGGACTGTCTTCCCTTCACCTTCCAGTTCCGGCTGAACAGAGTTCAGAGCAAAACAGCACCGTGCTTAATCTCTTCAAATAAACCTGTTAAACTGTTCACCTTTGTCTGTCTGTTTGGACTTTGGGTCAGTGTAATGGTTTCTGCACTGATTCTGGCCTGATCACTCAGTCCATACACCTGCTCTGCTCCACCCATCTGCAATCAGCTCTGACCGGAGTCACCTGTTTCCAGCACTTTAAAAACCCCATCAGATCAGTCCTCTGTGCCAGATTATCTCAAGCCAACCCGCTACGAATAGTCCAGCATCTAAAAGAGTACCTGACGGCCTATCTGTTTCTGACCCGATCTGCCTCCTGACTCCGAGTCTGCCTGACCCCTGTTTGATTCTGCCTGCCTGATTATCCTCTCTGCTCCGCCTCTGGATCCCCGGATCTCTGTGTCGTTCTGATCGGCCTGCCTGCTCCCCTCTCTCTGGATCTCTGACTCGGAAAAGCTCCGCTAAACTGCCTGCCTCTCCGTCCTGGATCTAACTGTCTCTGTCTCATTACAGTCAGACCTTTAGTAAAATCATGACAGGTTCCACATTTATGGTGCTGTTACCAAAATGTGTTGAAAAAGGTACCTTGGAGCGTCAGCCCCCAATCAGACCTATTCAGTCACCAGAGTGTTTTTTTAATAGAAAATTAGAGGTTGTAATGTTTGTTTCCACTAATGTGTGTTGTCCCTGAGAGGAGACCAAAGAAACTGAAGGAGAAAGTCTTGGAACCAACTTCAAGTGTCTCACTCTTGGTAAAAACATCTGCTGGTTCACCTGGAAGACGACTGGAGCAGCAGGATGTTGATTCTATCCAGGGTCATTGAAGACTTGGTGCTTCCTCATCTTTAGAAGCGCAGACTGTATGTCCATGGAAGCACTTATAAAGGAAACAAGAACTGTGGGACAAACGTCTGAAGCGGACAGAGAACAGAAATTCTCCCAATTATTGGGACCTTTCTTCTGTCAGTGAATTATTGATTAGCTATTACAGTCACCCATGGTTACATCCCCAGGTGCTGCGTTAAAACAAAAATACATTTAGATATAATAATTCGTTTTTTTATTTTTTATGTTGAGTGTTGGCTTGCTGTACATCTGAGCTCCGCCTAATAATTTCTAAAGCAAGAAAAGAATGAAAATCAACCATTTTCTCACCGTTAAAAGCACATGCACACATAGAATGGGATACGTGAAAACATGGCGGCATGCTGTGTTGCCTGCCCCCGGGGCATGTATGTGATGGAGAGGAGGAAGACGGTCGTTGCCCTGCTGTTGAACCCATGACGTCTCTCCTCTCCTCCTCCATCTGTCTTTTCCTCTGACGAATGCTCCTCTGCCGTAGCGGTAACACTCAAGCCTTTCTCTTTTTCTCACATGAATATCTAGATGTTCGTTAACCAAATGAGTAGGTACGCACATGTTTTATGTCTCACTGAAAAACATAAAAACTGGGCCCAGCTGATGCGGTAGAATCACTTCTTTCTTGTCATGTTATTTCCTGAAACACTTTTGTGCTTTCCATCTTGTCAAGGACCCAAAAAAAAAAAAGAAAAAAAAAAATCCAAATATGAAACTTTGAAAAAAAAAAAATTAATAAAAAAAAACTAATTCTTTAGAAAAAAGGCGTTTTACTACGGAGCCCCTCTGATGACATGGTCAAAAAAAAATTTTTAATTGTGGCCACGAAGTAGTATTTCGTGCGCACAAAGTAGTATTTCGCGGCCACGCAATATGTATAACGTGCGCATGAAATACTTATTAATAATATCAATAAATCCGCCCGTTTTCAGGCTTATGTTAACTGTAAAGCCTTATCTTGGACAGGCTGCTATGTAAACGGGCCTTTAGTCCTTTGTTTAGCTATGCTGCGGTTGTTTACACTACGCCTTTTCCACCTAAAATGGCGTCTTAGCAACAAATGTCACGTGACTGGCGGAGACCGATTTTCCTATATCCCCGCCCGTTTTCAGGCTTATGTTAACTGTAAAGACTTATCTTGGACAGGCTGCTATGTAAACGGGCCTTTAGTCCTTTGTTTAGCTATGCTGCGGTTGTTTACACTACGCCTTTTCCACCTAAAATGGCGTCTTAGCAACAAATGTCATGTGACTGGCGGAGACCGACTGGGTAAGCAAATCGAGCGCGCCTTAGACCTTAGAGAAGGCGCGCTCGATTTGCTTACCCAATTGTCCAGGAATGATATTAATATTATTAATAAGTATTTCGTGCGCACGTTATACTTATTGCGTGGCCACGAAATAGTATTTCTTGCGCATGTTATACTTATTGCGTGGCCACGAAATACTACTTTGTGCGCACGAAATACTACTTCGTGGCCACAATTAAAACATTTTTTTGACCATGTCATCAGAGGGGCTCCGTATTCTACAGATCACATGCGCTTCACTTCAAGCCCGACACGAACGCTTGCTCATGATCAATTAAAGCCTTGTTGCTAACTTCCAGCAGAAATGCATCTTCACTCATCCTTAGAAGTGAAGAGAATGTGATCTGTAATAACAGTTAGAGAAAGTGCATTAACAAAACTACATCTGAAAAAGTTATTTTTCTTTTTTCAAATTTGAAAGAATAAAAACTGTTATAATAAATTTGCTTAAGAAATGTGTCCTTTGAAAGCAACAATAATGGAGTAGAATTCACTCAATACAATACTACATCTGTGGTATTTGTAAATGTACAAAAAACTGAAGGGTTTTCATGCTGTTTATTATATTGCGGGAGATTGGAACGCAGATTTGTTTGAGGTTTACTTTTGCAATAACTGAAAAACAAAACAGTGCAAATATCATACTCATCATATTTCTAGGGAATCAGAAATGCTTTTTCTATGTTGCACAGATTAGGTTTATGAACCTAACACAATCACTATTTGAGTCCCGTGAGCAGCCAAGAGTGTGGAAGACTCTCCATGTCCTTAAAGTTATAGGGAAATCACATTTAAATGTCAAATCATTCCGATTTAAACATGTATATAAATGTACTCTTAATCAGACTATATTGTCCCAAAATTTGGAAAATTTCTATTTAAAACAATATCCTGTATTAAAAATCTGTGTTTTATTTTTCGTTATCGTCTGCAGGCCAGTTAGTTTTACGTCAGCCTGAACTCCTAAATTCGGCCAATCATATATCAACGGTCATCTGTCCAATTTTTTCAGTCATAGCATCTTGATTCAAATGTCGCAGCTAATATACGCAACGGTTGGAATCAGAATCCTTCCCATTCCCATTGAGTTGCGTCCCAGTGTTCACGGGGATGGACGTCTGTGTCTTCAGCAGGCGTAGAGCTAACAGAACTGGCAGCGTT
>NW_015150868.1:719813-727320 GCF_000732505.1 Cyprinodon variegatus | reverse complement strand
ATGTATACTTGTAGGTCATCAGCATAGCAATGAAAGGAAATGCCATACTTCCTCAGGATGGAACCCAGTGGGAGTAGATAGAGGGAGAAGAGCAGTGGCCCCAGTATTGACCCTTGTGGGACTCCATATTGTAGAGAAGCAGAGGAGGACTGAGAGCAGCCAAAGTCAACACAGAATGTTCTGTCTGCTAAATAAGACCGGAGCCATTCCAGCGCTGAGCCGCGGATGCCCACAAGGTGCTGAAGCCTAGCTAGTAAAATGTCATGGTCCACCGTATCAAAACATGCTTGTGAACCTTTCTGCCACAACAATAATGCCCCCTTGGTAAACGACCAATCGCATTCACTTTATTCACTCGTGTAAAGTCGGGCACCACTCGGGAGAATTCGGAAATGCAACCATTGGAACAGCCGCTTCCCTACGACTTTAAGTTTAATGACAAAAGACAGAGATTTTGTTTTTGAGTCCTTGACTTATGTAGCTGGGCCCTATGGATCTAAAGTAACAAAAAATCCCCTCTGGAGCTCATGAGATCCTTTATCACCGGTAGAAATTGACAAAAATTGTAATTTTGATCAGATCAGTGTCTCGGAGTCTTGTTCACGAGCGAGAGACAGATGGGGCTTGAGATCGATACACGGATTGGTGCGGCGTCGGCAGTGATGCGGTCGCTGTATCAGACTGCCTTGGTTAAGAGAGACCTGAGTCTGGGGGCAAAGCTCTCGATTTACCGATCGATCTAAGTTCCCACCCTCACCTGTGGTCATGGGATCTCGGTAAGTACCGAAAGGACAAGATCGCGAATACAAGCAGTCGAAATCAGTGTCCTTTGCAAGGTGGCTGGGGGCACCTGTCCAGCTCGGGTGAGGATCTCAGTTACCCAGGAAGAGCTCGGAGTACAGTCACTGCTTCTCCACGTGGAAAGAAGCCAGCTGAGGAGACTCGGGCATCTTTTCCGGATGCCTCCTGGTCGCCTCCCTCAGGAGGTGTCAAAAGCATTTCCCATTGGGAGGAGGCCTCGTGGGAGTCCCAGGACACGCTGGAGGGACTATGTCTCTGAGCTAGCCTGGTGTCCCCTCAGGGTCCCACCAGAGCAGCTGGAGGAGGTGGGTGTGGATCGGGGAGTCTGGGCATCTCTGCTTAGACTGCTGCCTCCACGAACCAGCCCCGGATACAGCAGATGAAAATGGGATCATATCACAGGAATACATTTTTTATTTACCAAGAAAGTCATTTTTTTTTTCTAAATCATCATATGATCCTGTCAGAAGCTTGAAACCTTGGACCCAATATTCAACAGACAGAACTGGAAGAGTTCCAACAGTCTTAGTTAAAAAACAGCATGTGACGGCGTGTCAGTTGGAGTGGATTACACTGATCCTCTGTGAAAACAGAAACTCAGGTCAGTGACTAAGAATGAAAGGCTGGTAACAGCTAAGAGCTATAGTCACTGACCTGGTTCAGAGTTCAGTCCGATCCCCGAGGGTTGAGAGGAATCAGGTGACTGTCCTCCGCTTGCGGCGGGCGCGGCCCCCGGAGCCCCGTGAGGTGAGCGGAGCTGATGCCAAGCGACGCCGAGGAGCAGCTGTTTCCAGAAGCGGAGATCCAAGCCGAAGTTGAACCAGAACCAAGTTCTTTTACCAGATGATCAGATAGCCGATGAGGTACCGATGAAGGAATATAAGCCGTGGACCAGGTTTGGTAAGCCAGTTGCATCCAGAAACAGGTCACCGACAGAATAATCAGAATTGTAGTCAAACGGCAGAGTTACTCTCACCAAACATCTAGAATAATCTGGCACTGGTAGCTTGAAAACAAATAGTATATATAGAAGCTGGAACCAGGTGGATCGTATGAGCAATGATGAGAGAACAGGCAGAGGTGAACAGGTGGATGGAATAAGCAATCAAGCCACCAGTGCCAGTGCCATGACAGATCCATGCATTTATCATAACATGTCCTGATTAATGCATGTTGCTTTGGTTTGGTGTAGCAAACACTATCCTGTCCTTTCTCCAGCTGATGCAGAATGCAGCTACTCACTTTCATGCAGCAGCTCCAGGGCTTTGGACCCTGCTGTGATTAGACGTCAGCCAGGCCTCTTCACCTCCTAAATCCCACTTTTTCTCTTCAGTCCTTGATGCAGCATGGAACAGCTCACCTTTTGTGTTTTATTCCTGTTTTATAAAACATCTTTGACGGGTTTTATGTTATGTTTCTACCTCCACCAACACTGACAAAATAATGCAACCGTTTTTTTGGGTATCTACTTAATCATATTTAGTTACTTTAACAAATTTTTTTTATTTCCTACCAAACATGTTTTAAAGTGTTAAAGTAACTAAATATGATTAAGTATACACCAAAAAAGCATTGCAGTATTTTTTATCAGTAAAGGAGGGATGTTTTTAGGAGAGTTTGTGTCTTTCTGTCTGTGTGTGATTTATAAGATTCTGTGAATACAGGTATTAACTGAAGGTGGAAGTCCCAGTGTGTCATCATGAAATTAGCTAATTGCTGGAGCTCTGCGCTCTCTGAATGCTTTTAATGTTTTTTATTTTCTAATAAAAATGTAAAATGCACAGTGGAACAGTTGGTTGCAATGCTGCCTTGCAGCAAGAAGGTTCCGGGTTCTATTCCTGCCCCGGGGTCTTTCTGCATGTTGTCCTTGAGCATGCTTGGGTTCTCTCAGGGTACTCTGACTTCATCCTACAGTCCAAAACATGACTGTTAGGTTAATTGGCTCCTCTAAATTCTCTAAATCTCACGTGGAAGGCCAGCAGATTGGGAGCAGGTGTTGGCAGGACCAACTAGGAGGAAGCCAAGGGGAAAGGAAAGACAGTGGGGCAACAGAGGATAACTAATGATCTCAGCACTGGTAGAAATTAACTACAAAGACAAAGAAACAAAAAATAAAACCAAGCAGAGGGCAGAACCCTCAAACAGGGTGTACCATACCTCTCGACTGTACACAGCTGGAGATCGGCACCCCTCACATAAAGTGTGACAAAAAATAGATAGATATTATAATTACTTTAATAGCTTGTAACGACTTTTATTTGTTTATCAGAGATGGTGGAGTAACTAGTTACATTTATTCCGTTACATTACTTAAGGTAACTTGGTTCTGCTGGATGTTTCTTCCTGTTCAAAAGGAGTTTTTCCTCTCCACTGTCGCTACAAGCATGCTTAGTGTGAGGGATTGCTGAAGAGTCAATGAGTCGATGCAATCAGCTGGTTTTCCTTAGATAGAAAACTTTGAATCAATCTGACTGGATGATCTGGTGAACTGGAAAGTGACCTGAGATGACGTAATGTGAATTGGAGCTATAGAAATAAACTGAATTCAATGGGTCAGGACTAGTTTTACGGAACTGAACATTTACTTAAGAAACAATATTAGAAATTATCACAACTTTTACTTAGGTAAAATTTCTGGCTACTCTACGCTACATGACTAACTTTATTAAATAAAAGCAGTTTTTAATGGGAAAAATACAGAAAAATACACTTTAAAACAAATTATGTTAGTAAGATTTTTTTTGTGCACAAACATTTTTGTTTAATGTTTTTTTTAATCGTCTGCTAAACTTATTAAGGTCATATCTTAGCTAAAAGTACAGTAAATTAGTTGCTCTCTTTGAACATTTACTAAATTTCCATGAGGATCGAACCATTTAAGCATAGATTCAGGTGTGCTTTTTATTTTCCTGGCTACAGGTGGAGAAAGTTGCAGTTGTGTAACTTGATCCGCTCAGAATCATTTTTAGGACCAGAACCATCTTTAAGATGAACCAGAGCGAAGCCATTATTTCTGGGCTTCACATCTAATCATGAAAATGCTAATTTTAGCAGAATAATTGCTTTTGCAACTACAGCATCAATAAATTTGACCCTAGAGATGAAAAACAGAAGGTCACCAAATTTCATAAACATGTTAAAGCAGATGACATTATCTGCTGTAAATATATTCTGGTTTTATAAGTGGCGCAAAGGGTTTATTCTGCCTGAATATATTCATTTGTATTTTATTTCTAAGCATAAATTTATGTCATTTTTTTTTCTGTCTGATTAGATAATTTTTAATGTTATAAGATGTAATGATTAGTTATGATGTTGATGTAGTTCACCGTTAGCATACGCTTTGTTGTGTTGCAGCTTAATCTGCATTTCTAACAGCATAAATGCTCCTTATGGAGACATTCATTCAAAACAAAATGCATTTTTTTCTTTTGGTGAGACATATCCAGTGTGTCTTTTTATCGGAGCACAAAAATGTGATTCAGAATAAAGGATTCTTATCCTGATTTATTTGAAAAGACCTTTTTTTCCATATGCAAGCTTTATGATCCACAAGTCGGCAAACAACTATAAAACTGCCCTAAATGATCTTTAAAACCGTGTCTCTACAATGAGGTGACCCCTGACTTCATCCTGCTCTGCCCTGTGTTTGACACCAGACTGACCGCCTCGTGACCCGCTGGGCAGGAAGCCGCAGTGTTTGCACGGAACGTTAGAGCAGTTTCTATTTAAGTTACCATGTAATACCCTGTCCAATAACTAAATATATATATATATATATATATGTATATATAATAATATATAATAATCAATCAATCATTCCTGGAAATCTAGATGGCAATAAACATCAGGGAACAGCTAAGTAAAGCATGGCCTGCTGGCATGCAGGGCTCAAAATGGCTGCTGCAGCTTGTTTAGACGGTGTTGATAGAGTCATAATAACACCTAACAGGTCATATAGCAACAGCTGTAGATATTTTCTGTTTTTAGAAAGAAAAGGTGAACAATTAGTTTCTGTTTAGGTGCTTCAGCATCAGCATCAGGCCTCCAAAGGATCCCAAACACAGTTTGTCTCCTTACCCCAAAATATAATCAACCAAATAGCTATAAATTAGCTCCTGTACTTTGAACTTCATTAATTCTGTACCGTCAAGATAAATTAAAATCATTGCATAAAGTATTTATAGAAAATACAATCAAATACATCAAAAATGAATCATATTCAAAGAGATGTATTACCTGTTTATTGTTACAATATTATAAGACTAATTAAATAAAAATTTATTTAAAGCATCCTTGGTTTACTTAAAAAAATTGAATATAAGTAATTCAGATTATCTCATAAAAGATCTCTTGTTTTGAGTTGGTAAAAAAACTATTTGACAAAAAAATAAGAAGATTTATGCTTTGAATAATAAAAAGTTATCTTATTTAAGGTGCACAATATGTAAAAATCTTATTTTATGGGGAACATACTCCCTCTTTTGGCAGATCATCTTATTTACAATACAAAACAGTGTAGAAATATGTCAATATTTCTTAAATTGAGTGTATTTACCGTTTATTTGAGTAGATAAATAATAGGATCAATAGAATGAGCAGTTTTACTCCCGTGTATGTAGGCCTTAGTCCTTGACAAGGCTGATTCGGGTTCGAATCCTTTCCCGCATGTCTCTCCCTCTCTCTCAGACCCCTTTCCTGTCAGGAAAAACGAGCCACTAGTGCTGTAAACCTTAAAAGAAATGAGATAATAACATTTTAAGCACTTGAAATAAGTCAAGGGAATATTTTTTTTATTATTTTAAATGTAATTTGCCTTGTTTAATTGGAAAAGTGTCTCACTTTGCTCCTCAATTTAAGAAAAAATGCACTTATTTTAAGAGAAAATAGCCTGACTTGTATTTTTGTATTTTTTCCAGTGTATCTGCTGAAATAGGGAGAAAACCCAAATTAAATAGTTTTTTTAAAACTGATTTTTAGATGTTTTTGCAGTTTTTATATGAATGTCTATAATTGAAAATTATAATAATTTTGATTAATACATAACATAATATTGAGCTAAAAAGAATCTGTTAATATAATTTATGTTATTTAAAATAATGATGTCCAATAATACAACCTAATATGAACTTTAAGTATAAATGATAGAAATTAAGTGTTTTATTTTGTTTTTTATAGATGGGCTGGAATCGCTGGTGTGATGAGCTTAGCTGCAGACTCCCAACAGTAGCCTTCATTGTCCCTTCTTTGAACCCGGGGCCCGTTCGGCCTGTGAGAGCTGACCTCTCACTGAACTCGACTGGAGGTCAAAGGTCAGGGTTGAAGTCCAGGTTGCTTTCCTCTCTGGTGAGTTGGCTCACAGTGGGCACAGAGCCACCTGCTGAACCGCACTGATTCATGTTGAACCGGTTATAAATATTTACAAAGTAGATCTGATTAGTTTATACTTTTGAGACGAATGTTTTCTGGTTCTATAATATTTAATACAGTGAATATGTTGATAATAATTAGTGTTTATTATTATTATTATTATTATTTTGTACTACACAATGCCTACTCCAGTTCTAGTTATTCTATAGTAATAAATAGAATACTAACACTACCATGATTAGTATAATAATTATATTTATAATTAATTCAGTTCCTGAGAATGAAGACTGTTGATTGAAAAAGTGTCCAGACTTACAATTCTGTCGGGTTTTAAACCCAAATAAAAACAAAATTTTACCGTTTAAGCCTCAGACTGTGAAGAAAAGCTAAAAAATGATGCTAAAAGGTCAGGGTTAACACGGTTTTGTGTTTTTAGATGCTCACAATATAATAAACAACATGTTAAATATTTCTAAATACTCATGAAAAAATAAAAAAACAAAGCTGTTACGTCTGTGTGTGTATGAATGTAATACTGTGTCGAGACTCAACGAGAGAATCTGGTATTCTGACCATTTATTGACCTGGAACTCTTGCCTCTATTACCATGGCAACGAGATGACCTGAAAATGACTCTTGGCCGAAGTGGCATCACCATCAGATGACCCTTGTTCTTAGCTTACAGCTAAATGTGAGCATCATCAGATGACCTCAAACCTTTGTCACAGTGGAAGGACTGTTTCCCTAACGTAGACCACTTTATGAGAACATGATGCTCCAAAATAAAACGTGTAGCTTTCGGTTGGAGTTTACTAACCCTAACGTACTTCATTTTTTTTTTTAAACATACTTAAATAATCCCAGAGGGAAATTAATTCTCTACATTTCAATGAGTTGTTATAGATGTTATTAGCTGTAGAAATGAAGCACTTCCTTCAGAGGTCTGTCATGCAGCAGATCTGGAGAAGCTTCTGACTGAAGACACTGAAGAAGGGGATACCAGGTTGCTCTAAATATTCTTCATTTCATGACGAATCCTTGGTTGTGAAATCATCTCCAGAGGTTCTAGAGGAGTTCCTAGAACAGAGCCGGCCTTCTTTATCAGCTGGTTGAGTTTCGTTAAAGGAAAAGTCTGGTCATATTCAGAATTCAAACTTCTGAAAGTACTTTAGGTATAAAATTATTTAATTGTGCTTTTAATTCAGAGTCATTTTCATGTGAATGTGCTTTACTGGAGGTATCCATGTTTGTCAAAGAACACTACTGCCACCTACTGGTTTGTGACGTCACGGTGCGGTATCGGCTGTTGATCAAGTCCCAGTGCTGTATTTGACTA
>NW_015150868.1:716312-717013 GCF_000732505.1 Cyprinodon variegatus | reverse complement strand
TTGGTGTCGATCATTCGATTTCATCCTGGACACTACAGAAAATGGGCTAAAAGTGTTAAAAACCGGAATTTGCCTTTAATAGAAATGAGTTTTTTCACCTTTCCGATTCCTGATCCTCTACGTACGGGTTTGTCGTTGGATTGGCAACTTGACGAGGGGGGATTTACCATTAGGCAATACTAGGCAATTCCCTAGGGCCCCAAGTTCCTGGGGGCCCCATAAAACTCTGTTTACGTGTATAGTCAATCAAGGGCGTAGGTTTGATTTGAACTTTGGTGGGGACACTATTGGTCGGGTGTCATTGGTGCTATGCAATATTCATGCCCTTTTTTATGCTCGATGTGAGCATCCGTACTGATAAGAGGAATTTATTGTTAAAAGAGAAAAGCACCATTTTGCTACATAAATAAAAAAAATTTAAGCACTACACTCATTAGATGCTGTTTATCAATGTTTGAAGTATCACCGGCTCTGATGAATGTGGAATTAGGACTGTTTTCCACTTTGAAAACGGTTTCATTGGAACGACTAAGAGAGAAGGTAAATACAGTATTTTCTTCTGAAGATATAGAATTGTGCAGAGGTAAACCCCACTCTAATATTTGTACCTACTATTCTCTCTCTGTATCAAGCAAAATAATCAGAGATGGGAAGTAACGAAGTACAAATACTTCGTTACTGTACTCAAGTAGATTTTTCTG
>NW_015150868.1:713077-714585 GCF_000732505.1 Cyprinodon variegatus | reverse complement strand
AGAGAATGGATGTCTATTATATTAACATTTCTCTATCTGTATAATAGATGTCTTCTCAATTCAAAGGGCCCCATGCCTGTCTTAGCCTAGGGCCACAAATGTCCTAACGCTGCCCCTGTAACTGCTCTACAGCTAGCCACTATTTACCACAAACCAAAGTATTTTCTCTATCTGTCTTTAGTTACCTTTGTTTGAGAGGATAACAGCTTTTTAATCCATATCCTGGATATGTGTGTCTCTTCATTTATGGATGCAGCAAAGGTTTTCCCCATCAGCGCTACAAATGCTAACACATGTTCTGTTGTAAACAACATCTGCTTGAAGAGTTGTCGGTGTTCCAAACCTTTTATTTTTTATTGTTTTAACCAAACATTTTAAAGGTTTATCTTTTTTTTTTAGCACAGATAAAACACACATCTGCTTTATACATATTGGATTTTTTTGTCTTCAGAGAGACCAAGGTCTAATAGATAAAACCATGGGGGCACAGAGCAGACCTCCTTTGGATTTGAGGTTTTAAATCATGACGGTTTTTCATGGGTAATATATCAGTTTCTACTTTGTTTTCATTAATAATTTATAGCATGTTGAAACATTTTATTTCTGGTTTTATTTGTCAATAACATCCTATTTAAGCATCAAATTTTAACTAATAAATCCAAAACAATCCTAAAATGGCATTAAAACATTTATTAATAAATTTATTAATCTATTTAAGAAATATATTTAAAAATGATAATAGTTTTATTTCACAAAGCCTGTAGAGATATGTTTGAATGTTTAAAGTAGAAATTATAATTTTTGAAAACATGAGAAAAGATCCAGATTTAAGCAATAATAACATGCTGCCGCCAACATGTTTTTTTTTTCTTCCATTGAAAGTAACTGACTGACAGAAATATTTTTGTTTTCTCCATGAACAGATTTTATTAGAAATAATGTGAGAGCAGAAATACGGTCTTTGTTCTTTTCAACGCTAAACAAAACAAGACAAAAACTGGAAAATGGCCCGGTGCAGAGGAGCCGTCCTCCCTTCATGCAACAAAGGAGGGCCAGACAGACTTTGCCTGGAAGGAAATGTGATTTATTTTGAGGAAGGCATGTAAAGATAAGAGGAGGAGGAGGAGGAAGTAATGACGAAGAAAAGAGAGGGATGTGACGAACAAATGGAGAGAGAAAGAAGAGAAGGGAGAACAAACATGTAAGCAAAGCAGATGGATGATGGTGATGGACGGTATTTCATGTCCAACTGTGCTGCCTGCCACTTGGATCACAGCGGGGGGTGAGGGGGGGTTAGGTGTGTGTGTGAATGCATGTGTGTGTTCTTCTATGTCCCGCCCAGAGAGGACCGTGATTTTTCACCAACAAAAACATGTTATTTTTGGAAATGTTGGACATTTTCTTTTTGCTCAGCTCTGTTAGGGGTCCTGGGTTTGGGCTTAAGTTAAGGACTAAATAGGAATTGAGTTTATTCTATGGAAGTAAATCTGTGTCGCTGGGATTTTAAT
>NW_015150868.1:708367-710437 GCF_000732505.1 Cyprinodon variegatus | reverse complement strand
TTTCAGAAAATCAGAAACGTACAATTGAACATATGCCATCCGTAACAGTTTTCTTTCAGAAGAAGAAACATAAAGCATAATAAAAATAAAAAATAAAAAAAAAACACAGGGGTTTAGCTAAAGTATATTGCTATCAAGTCTGAGAAGTTGAAGGCCTTGTTGTTCTCCAGTAACTTAATCGAGGCATGAAAACTTTTAATATCCTTTTGGAATGCTTGAAAATTTGGAGAAACTTTAAAGATTCTGCACTTGTGGATAAAGAATTTTCCCATTATGAAAATAATATTACATAAAAATTCCCCATTTTTATCGTGAAAAGTAATGCCAAATTTAACTCCTTTATATTCAAAATTAGGAATCACATTTTTCGTTGATAACCAATCATAAATCTTGTCCCAAAAGGACTTAACTACACAACAATTGTAAAAAAGATGTTCTTGTGTTTCTTGTGACAAAAGTTACATACATTAACATCAAGTTTGTTTCTTAAACTTAAGAAATCTGCACAGGGATATATATTATTTATAGTTTTAAAATGAACTATTTTCATCTTTGGTAATATAGGAAATGAGAAAACTTTCATCTCTGAAAACATGCTTATAGATAAGTTCCTCTTAACTGGGAGAGGAAAAATGGTGTTGTTTATGTCTTCTCTTATCTTGCCTGCTGTGTCTAAAAGTAGCAGCAGCAGCAACCCAGACTGACAGCTCATTGGCTAATCTGCATCACGTGCAGCCTGGAGCAGGACGCTCCGGAGGGCTTTACCGTATTAACAGGAGAAGAGGCGCAAGTGAAGTTAGACACTGTTGTCGGACAACATGTAATTTATAAATGTTTTAAATCAGGTTGGGTCCAGATTAGCCAGTAGGTGGGTCCTCTGTTTTAGTGGGATCATAATCCATGACTTTCTCACTTAAAAACGTGTTAAAACAATTTTTCCAACTAAAAAAGTAAATAATGCCAAGCTGCTCTCTAGCTTGAAGCTACAGAACAGAGCAGATAAACAATTAGAGCATCGAAGCTTCAAAGCAAATTGAACACAGTTTGACCCAGCGTCCAGATTTTGCCGTTTTAAATGTTTTTAACACTTAAAATGCTTTTAGTGTGAATGCAGCATTAAAGCTACTTTTTTCACCAAATTAAATTCTTTCACTATTTCCTCTTCTATGGTTCACAGGGGACAGGCAAAGCCTGTCAGGTCCATCTGGACAAACATGCTCAAAGAGAACCAAGACAGTCGAAAAATGATCTTGAATTTCAGACGACAAACAGCTTTACATCATAATGTCACCAGGTGACTATGAACCCATAAGAGCTTTGTAGAGATGCTTCGAAAAGATCAATACATAGATGCACCATAATTTCTCCAACTAAAGAAAACCAAACTGAGGTAATAATCTCCGGGGCAAAGGAGGAGAGATCCAATTAGCTCCTGGCTTCAGCTGCTACAGCTAGAAACCACTGATTATGGCTGAGATCATGATGGACCTGAACCTTCAGAGGAAGTAACTAAGTCAGCCTTTTATCAGCTGAAGAACATCTGCAGGATTAAATGACTAATGTTCAGCAGGATCTGGAAAAACTAATGCATGCATTTATCTTTAGTAGAATTGATTACTGCAACAGTGTCTTCATAGGTTTGCTTGAAAAGTCCATCAGGCGGCTGCAGCTGATCCAAAACGCTGCTGCCCGTGTCCTCACTAGAACTAAGAAAGTGGAGTACATCAGCCCGATTATAAAGTCCTTCTACTGGCTCCCTGTAGCTCAGAGAATAGACTTTAAAATCATTCTGGTAGTCTAGAAATCAATGAATAGATCAGCACCTCAATACATAACAGATCTGTTGTCAGTGGATCTACCTCCCAGATCACTCAGGTCTTCTAGTTCCAGCCTCCTCTGTCCACCCAGAACTAGAACCTAACATGGAGAAGCAGCATCTATGCTCCAAGGATCTGGAAAAAACTGGAAAAGAGCTGAAAGCTGAAAGAGTCATTGTTGGACTTAAAGGAATAGTACACCCAAAACATGATTAGCCTTCATTTTCTACTCACCCCCATGCTGAACAACACT
>NW_015150868.1:703668-706960 GCF_000732505.1 Cyprinodon variegatus | reverse complement strand
CTGTGTTTCTGACACTGATCTGAACTGGTTTTCAGCTTTGGATTATCTGGACACTGTTGCTTGCTCTGCGTCGGCTGGCGCCGGCTCCCCCGCACTCTGTGCTCCGAAGCGGTAATGACCGCAAGCGGTGGACTACCTGGGTTTCTCCTCTATCAGTATCGGACTGAACTCTCAACCAGATCAATGACTTTTTGTAGTCTTCACCAATCATTATTCTTGTCACTGCTCTGAGTTTCCTGTCTCAGCAGAGAATTAGAGAACCCGCTCCCAGGAGTTTCCGTCATCCTCTTTTTGTTATTTTTAAATAAACCTGCTTTGAAACTTCCAGTTCGTCCGCTGAATATTGGGTCCAAGCTTCAGTGTGCTTTACACTTACACTGTGAGATCTATTGCCCTTATCGGGGCGACTTTCCAGTCATGTGAGAATTTGCTGAAAAGCCCAACTTTCAGCCTGATCGTGTGGCGTGCAGTGTACAGGGGGTAACGAGGGGCGATCAGCCTCCCGATCAGGTATCGTGAGTTTGGGAGAAAATCAAATATGTTTGATTTTCAGTCGACTGTCATGGGCAAATCGCTCAGTGGGCAAACAAGGATTCTTCTTCTTCTTCCTCTCAGACGATAACTCAGAAGCATGGCGGGGATGCAATGAGTGAAATGGAGTTCTTTCTGTAAAATTGACAGACCGTAGTGCACGTTTGCTCAGCCATGTCTTTGTCCATGTCATGATTTAACGAAAGATCTGACCCAAATGCAGAAGACCAAACAGAGAGACCAGGGAAAAGTTTAACAGGTTTTATTTAGAGCAAGAAGAGAGGAGTACAGTCCTGCTCTGAACACTGTCGAACCGGGACTGAAAAGAGAAGGGGAAGATTCTGCGGTTACTTCAGGCTCAGTGGGAAATTTGTGTTTTCTTGATTGAAAAAGGGAACTAAGGTTGCAGACTCACTTTTCCAGAAAAAGGTGTCTCTTATTGAATACAATCTGTGTTGGTTGTTCCAGTAAATGACTTGTTCGTTGGAGGGGGGACAGGGTTTACCCAGATTGTTCTGTGGTTGTTCCTTGCTGAACGGAGAAGCTGACTGCCACTTTTTTTCCTGCAGTACTTGAACGGGTTATAGTGGAGATGAATCCCCTGCTCAGTGAGAAGCCCAAAACAATCCTTGGGGGGAAAAGTTGATCCAAACCACAAACTTGAATCCTCAGCTCAGTTTGGTGCTCAGAGAATCCTTCAGGGGAGAGAAGGTCCGAAACATCCAGTTTGCAGGATGACTTCCTGCCGAGAGGCAAGGACAAAAACAGCAAGGTTAAAACTCAGGTAGACAAAAACTTATTTTGACTCAGCAAAACTCTGCTTGGGTTAACAAAAACTCAGGTTAGACTCTGTTAAACTAAGCATGGCTAGAGTACCCCAAACTGGCAAACACTCGTAGAGGTAATGGCAGTCAGCAGCTTAAGAGTTCTTAGGTAATAAGGTAACGAGCTGCAGGTGTGCAGGGAGGCCCAATGAGGACAGGGCTCCACCTGGTGAAGGAGAAAAGGAAACACAAAAACAGGCCACACAAACTGGATTTCTGACAGTCCAAATACGTCGCCTTTTCTTTTTAGGGCTTTCAGCACAAAATTGCACAAATATCCAAGGCAGCTCGTTTCACTCTAGTGAGATTCATATTCCTCTTCTACTGGTTTGGCTTCTGGATAGACGAGTCCGAGTAGCGCCATCTCACTGCGGAGCTGAGTCCCACCTGGTTTTTAGACGTGCAGTGTGAGCAGGTAGATCGCATCAGAGCATTGGGTCGCACAGTGAGCTGAGAACTCAAACTGTGCGACAAAACTCTGCGGTTTCGTCATACAGTGTGAGCTGCAGCTGCGTGCAACGACTGAAAATAAATAAATCGTGCAGTGTATGCCTGGCTTCACTACCTTCTTTTATCGTTTTTTTATCTTTATTACCTTTAATTCTGCTTTTACTTTTCTTTTAATGTTAAATTTCTGTAAAACACTGTGAAATGTCCCTGTCTGTCTTTAATGAGCGCAAGATGGAGGCCTTTTTGACTCTCAAAATATCCCGGTGTAAACNCAGCTGGTGAAGTCAGCTCCAGCTTCAGGAGATCCAGTACGCCCTCTGGTGGAGGAAGGTAGACAGCACCCCAGATCCCCACAGAAGTAAAAACAGTCAGGAAGGGATCCTCGGTGCCCTCTGGTGGGCAAGCCTCTGGATCCCAACAGAGCCCCCCCCCCTCAAGGGCGGATTCCAGACGCCCTCAGAACAGTCCATGCAACACAAAAACCAAAAAACAACCCACCCAGTGTGGACGGAGGGGGCACCAGGCAAGGAGGGCAACAAAATACAAAAACAGAGTCCATAACAAAAAACAACCCATCCAGGGTGGGCGGAGGGGGAACCAGGCAAGAAGGGTAAGGAAGTCTCTGGAGGTAGAGTCTCAGGAGGCCGGCCGTGGGGCCGGCAGCGAGGCAGAGGTTCAGGAGGCCGGCCGTGGGACCGGCAGCAAGGCAGAGATTCAGGTGGCCGGCCGTGGGACCAGCAGCGAGGCAGAGTTTCAGGTGGCCAGCCGTGGGGCCGACGGCAAGGCAAGGTCTCAGGTGGCTGGCTGCGGGGCCAGAGACGTGGCAGACGCTCAGGAGGCCAGTCGCAGGGCCGGAGGTGAGGCCGATTACAGGAGGCTGGCTGCAGGACAGAGGACGTGGCAGAGGCTCTGGAGGCCGGCCGCGGGGCTGGAGGCGAAGCAGAGTCCCTGGGGACCGGCCACTGGGCCGGAGGCATGGCAGACGTTCAGGAGACCGGCCGCAGGTCAGGCGACGTAGGAGGGTTAAAGGAGGATGACATCTCAGTCGCTGCTGAATCTTCGAAGGAGGACGACGTCTCCGCCGCTGCAAGAGTTTTGGAGGAGGACGACGCCCCAATTTCAGCAGGTAGCCCCAAGGGGAACGCCGCCCCCTCTTCAGCGGCTCAGCAACAGTCTCAGAGGGGGCAGCGGACTGCGGCATAGGAACAGGGTCCAAGGAGGCCGCCGACTGCGGCTCAGGAACTGAAGCAGGAGGGGTCGCCGGCTGCGGTTCAGGAACAGGCTCGGAGGTGGCCGCCAACTGCGGCTCAGGAACGGGCCCAGAGGTGACCGCCGACTGCGGTTCAGGAACTGGCTCAGAGGTGACCGCCGACTGCGGTTCAGGAACTGGCTTAGAGGTGACCGCCGACTGCTGCTCAGGAACAGGTTCAGAAACAGGAAAAGGCTCGGACAGGGCCGCCCACTGTGGCTCCGAATCAGGAACAGAG
>NW_015150868.1:698682-700197 GCF_000732505.1 Cyprinodon variegatus | reverse complement strand
AGCTTCTCTATACCTTTCAGTTTGTCCAAATAGTCAGGCAGGAGGTGTCTCCCCAAAATCCCCCAGTTAGCATCCGGCCCTTCTCACACAGCATAGACTAGTGATGGATCCAGGAACCACCGATGCGTTGGTGCATGCAAGGAACCCATAGAGCAAAACACTGCATCGGTGCGGGTATCGTTTCAAGAAAGTCATGTGACCAATACAGGAGTTGTTTCGACCTGACTGACTCACTAAAAATATATCTGTGTTTAAAAACATATCTGTTAAGATGATGCATCTGCTAGAAAATAAAGTCTCATCTTTTGCGGTTTATTATTAAAATTATCAAGAATTTAGAAGCAGCCTAAAAGGAATAGGAACCATTCAGCCTTTGTTTTAATTTTGTTGATGTGTCATTCTTTTCCTCTGTTATAACTCAACTTACCTGAATTAAAGTTAACTTCCAACTGAGTCTTCGTTTATTTACTGTTTTTACTGTACTTATTGTTTAAAAAATATGATTTAATATCATAGTCCACAAGCATCCGCAATCACATTTTCCTGTAAATTTTCACGTTATATATATATTTTTACATTATTTATTGACTGCATCTAAAAATATCATAAGTATTTTCAATTTAAACATAGATATGAAATAATACAATATAAGCTACAATAACTTTAATTATATCGTTGTACTAGGTCAGAGGTCACTGATTAGCGGACCCACCTGCAGGCTAATCCGGACTCAACATGATTTTAAACATTTATAAATAACCACATGTTTTCTGACGGCAGTGTCTAACTTTACTTGCACTGCTTCTTCTGTTAATACGGTAAAGCCCTCCGGAGCGTCCTGCTCCAGGCTGCACGTGATCCAGATTAGTGTGTCATTCTGGGTTGCCAGCTTCTGCAGCCGAGGATCGGACCGCCAGGGTCCCCTCCCTCGGCCGCCAACCAACAGACATTGCACCGACCCCTATGGTCCCTCTCATGGTTGGTGGGCCCATGTAAGGGGGGGCCCTTGTTTCCTCTTCGGGCTGAGCCCGGCGGGGCCCCATGGGTAAAAGCCCGGCCACCAGGCGCTTGCCATCGTGCCCCCCCCTCCAGGCCTGGCTCCAGGGTGGAGCCCCGGTGACCCGCGTCCGTGCGAAGGAACGCCGAATCCAAAGGTCGTACTCATCATAAGGGTCTTTGGGCTGCGCTTTGTCTGGTTTCTCAACTAGGACCTGTCTGTTTTGGGTGGCCATACCAGGGGCATAAAGCCCCAGACAGCATAGCTCCCAGGATCATTGGGACACTCAAACCTTTCCACCACGATAAGGTGGCATGAGGGAAGAAGGGAGTGGGAGATCGACAGGCGGATTGGCGCAGCGTCTGCCGTGAAGCGGGCGCTGTACCGGTCGGTCGTGTTGAAGAGAGAGCTGAGTTAAAAAGCAAAGCTCTCGATTTACCGGTCGATCTACGTTCCTACCCTCATCTATGGTCATGAACTCTGGGTCATGACCGAAAGAACGAGATCGCGGATACAAG
>NW_015150868.1:693878-697370 GCF_000732505.1 Cyprinodon variegatus | reverse complement strand
GGTCCGTCGTGGTGAAGAGAGAGCTGAGTCAAAAAGCTCTCGATTTACCGGTCGATCTATGTTCCTACCCTCATCTATGGTCATGAACTCTGGGTCATGACCGAAAGAACGAGATCGCGGATACAAGCGGCCGAAATGGGTTTCCTCCGTAGGGTGGCTGGGCTCTCCCTTAGAGATAGGGTGAGAAGCCGAGTCATCCGGGAGGGACTCGGAGTAGAGCCGCTGCTCCTCCACGTCGAGAGGAGCCAGTTGAGGTGACTCGGGCATCTGGTTAGGATGCCTCCTGGACGTCTCCCTGGTGAGGTGTTCCGGGCACGTCCCTCTGGGTGGAGGCCCAGGGGGAGACCCAGGACACGCTGGAGAGACTATGTTTCTTGGCTGGCCTGGGAACGTCTTGGGGTTCCTCCTGAGGAGCTGGAAGAAGTGGCTGGGGAGAGGGAAGTCTGGGCCTCCCTTCTTAAACTGCTGCCCCTGATTCGCCACCATGAACAGAATCAAAAATAAATCTGGATCCAGGCTCAAAATGAGCACCTTGATATGTGCTTGAGAATGGCTTAGTCTCCATTTAAACCCAGGTTTAAAGCCTTGCAGGGCAGCCTAAAGCCCACTGCCAACATTAAGACAGAAAAAAGGAAGAAAATAACAAACCATCAGTTCAGGTGTTTTATAAAATATGCAAATCAGGAATTGTCTATATACCAAACGATTTTTATTCTCTACTTCAAAAAAACAGTTTAGATTTTAAAATGGAAAATGTTCTATTTTATTTTTTATATTTTTTTATTTAAAAAAAATTCAATGTATAACATGGATGCATACAAACCTGCTTTTTTATTTCAGTGTCAAATTCTGTTTAAAGTAACAGATTATAATTAAAAATGTATCTGGACCTTTACTGGTTGTCGATTTCTTTTACTCAGGACCCCGCTGACTTTTAATTGGTTACCCCTGCTTTAAGTCATCAAATCAATTAACTTTAGTCTGTTAAATAAGCTGCTTGTAGTGTCTTTTAATGTTCAGCAGGTGTCAGTATTCTGTGAGACAGTATCAACGCAGAATCCATACAGTTTGGCAATGAGTCCAAACTCTTCAAGATTGGACTCAGAGCCTCTCTGATAGTTCTCTTATCTCAAAATAACAATGTCAATTTGGCTGACTTACGAAAAAGTGAACAGATACAGATATTAACAGATATAACAGTTACCCAAAACAGAAAATAAAAAGAAACAAATCTTCAGCTTATGTTAATATTTACAGTTACCTGGATTTCCTGCATATAGATCTCATCCAGAAAGGCGGA
Organism: Cyprinodon variegatus; assembly: GCF_000732505.1. Lineage (NCBI taxonomy): Eukaryota > Metazoa > Chordata > Actinopteri > Cyprinodontiformes > Cyprinodontidae > Cyprinodon > Cyprinodon variegatus. Next base: position 696,070 of record NW_015150868.1, on the reverse strand, counting down.
GGAAAATCGGCTCTGTTCCGCACTTAGCAGCCAGCTAGCAGGGCAGTCGACGGTGAAACCGGAGACTTTCCAGTAGCAAACGTTAAAGCAAAGATGCAGCTTAAGAATCGGACGGATTTTCCAGATCCGTAAAATACATCTGTGTCAGGTTTGGTGGATGTTTGTACAGTACCCAAATACAGAGATGGAAGCAGAGATGGTTTGTTTATGAAGTTGGTGCAACAGAAGCATAAATCCAGACTGACAGGCAGGGAACTTAGGAACAAATACAAGGAGACACTTGGGAGAAAAACTGAGAATCCAGCAAAGGAACTGGATGTGTTTATATGGGAGAAAGAAGCAATGAATGGGCTAATCAGCTGATAGAGAGCAGGCGTGGACAGGAGCAACTACAATAAGGGGGAAAAAAGGGACACTAGGGGGCAACAAAGAATAACCAGAGAAAACAACGGGATCTAACTGTAACTAGGAAAGAACTTAAATGAAGCCAAAGACAATAAAATAAGGACTACAACTACTGCAAAACTAGACCATGGAATAANGGATGCCTCCTGGACGTCTCCCTGGTGAGGTGTTCCAGGCACGTCCCTCTGGGTGGAGGCCCAGGGGGAGACCCAGGACACGCTGGAGAGACTATGTTTCTCGGCTGGCCTGGGAACGCCTTGGGGTTCCTCCTGAAGAGCTGGAAGAAGAGGCCGGGAAGAGGGAAGTCTGGGCCTCCCTTCTTAAGCTGCTGCCCCCAATTCTCCACCATGAACAGAATCAAAAATAAATCTGGATCCAGGCTCAAAATGAGCACCTTGATATGTGCTTGAGAATGGCTTGGTCTCCATTTAAACCCAGGTTTAAAGCCTTGCAGGGCAGCCTAAAGCCCACTGCCAACATTAAGACAGAAAAAAAACGTCAGTTCAGGTGTTTTATAAAATATGCAAATCAGGAATTGTCTATATACCAAACGATTTTTATTCTCTACTTCAAAAAAACACTTTAGATATTAAAATGGAAAATGTTATATTTATTTTTTTTAATTAAAAAATTCAATGTATAACATGGATGCATAAAAACCTGCTTTTTTATTTCAGTGTCAAATTCTGTTTAAAGTAACAGATTATAATTAAAAAAGTATCTGGACCTTTACTGGTTGACGATTTCTTTTATTCAGGACCCCGCTGACTTTTAATTGGTTACCCCTGCTTTAAGTCATCAAATCAATTAACTTTAGTCTGTTAAATAAGCTGCTTGTAGTGTCTTTCAATGTCCAGCAGGTGTCAGTATTCTGTGAGACAGTATCAACGCAGAATCAATACAGTTTGGCAATGAGTCCAAACTCTTCAAGATTCCTCATTAACCCATCACTAGCACACAGAATTACCATATAAGGTGATGCTAGAGCCTCTTTGATATTCTTGTATGCCAACATAAAAATGTCCAATTAGCTGACTGACACAGAAAGTGAACAGATACAGATATTAACAGATATAACAGTTATCCAAAACAGAAAAAAAAGAAACAAATCTTCAGCCTATGTTAATATTTACAGTTACATGGATTTCCTGCACAAAGATCTAATCCAAAAGAGGCGGAGGAAACTCGGCTCCATTCCGCACTTAGCAGTCAGCTAGCAGGGCAGTCGACAATGAAACTGGAGACTTTCCAGTTGCAAATGTTAAAGCAAAGATGCAGCTTAAGGATCAGACGTATCCGAAGGTTGAAAATGGATTTTCCAGATCCATAAAATACATCTGTGTCAGGTTTGGTGGATGTAAGTAGAGTACCCAAATGCAGAGATGGAAGCAGAGATGGTTTGTTTACAGGTTTAACCATGAATTTGATGCAACAGAAGCATAAGGCAAGGAGACACTTGGGAGAAACACAGGGAATCCAGCAAAGGAACAGGATGTGTTTATATGGGAGAAAGAAGCAATGAATTGGCTAATCAGCTGATAGAGAGCAGGTGTGGACAGGAGCAACTACAATAGGGGGAGGAAAAGGGACACTAGGGGGCATCAAAGAATAACCAGAGAAAACAACAGGATCTAACTGTAACTAGGAAAGAACTTAAATGAAGCCAAAGACAACAAAATAATGACTACAACTACTGCAAAACTAGACCATGGAATAAATGATACCAAAGATGCTGAAAAGAGATAACTGAAATAAATAACTAGTGAGAATGTTAGGATTCTGCCCTC
>NW_015150868.1:689800-692730 GCF_000732505.1 Cyprinodon variegatus | reverse complement strand
TTGCAGGCACCAGGATAATAAAAGCAAACATATTTGACAAGTTAAGTTAATTTAGGCGTTAATAAACTGTTTCAGAGGAGTGATCATAGCGCTCTGCATCAGCAGTGCTGTGTCTGACTCCCTGCCAGCTCCCAGATCAGCTTCTCTGATTGGTTGATGTGGCGCGTTCCAGCAGCTAAAGTTAAATTATTCCAACTCCAGCAGCTGCTGCTTCTGAAGATCATATTTTATTATCCAGACTAGCTTTGAGTACGCTTCTGTTCCAGTTGACCCAGATTTATTCTACGTGCTCCCGTTCTCCCAGAGTCCAGACTTTCCTTTGTTCTTATCAAGAACGTACGCGGCGAGGACACGAGTCCGTACTCATGTTCTTGTGAATTGAGAAACGGCCATAGCTATAGGCTAGGCTTCTACTGTGGCTACCTAGATGATTGGTATGCTCATAACCTGACATCATTTAAGCCTCACACTGGAAAGGTTCCTCTCTGAGCCTCTTGACCTAAAGTAATTGATTATGTTTCTGAAAAGAGGCTAGCTAGTCTGACATGGTTTGTAACCCAGAAATCTTTCAGTGGAGGGTGCGGCCGCAAGTCTGACGTCAAGCCGTGGCCACACAGCTGGCTCAAATGGTGTCATATATCATCACATCTGTATATTAAAAATCGTTGGTCTGTGAACATCCCAGATAAATAAAAGCGCCCTTAAACTGGATAATATGTTCATCTCTTTTAGAGTCACAGTGTTCCTAACTGTCAGGCAGCAATGCTTTGGTTATGTCTTTATTACTAGAGGTAACTATTGAGCAGGGCGTTTGAATCTGGAAATAAATAGTAAATGGCTGCAAATACAACTGCAGGCTTTGGATAAACTGGATGCAAAATATCAGAATGTATGATGAGAAAAAAGAAGAAGAAAACAGAATATAGAAGAAAGCAGAAGGAAGAAGAGGCTGAGCAGAGCGAGAGCAGAGAACAGACTGTTTGAGAGAAACAATTTGATTCAATTTTCCACTCAATAAAATACAACCATCCGCTCTGCATACACATTGACGCTCACACACACAGCGTCTGTCTCCAGAGTGGTCTTTTAATTGAATCAGGTTACGGTTGTGTCTCAATGAAATTGGATAACTTAATCAACTGGAAAACAGTGTGTTTTCTTCCCTCCGGCATTTCAGCAATCACTCTCCCTCTCCGCCAGTCTCATAGAAGATGGCCGCCATGCTGTGTGCATGTGTGTGTTCATGTTAAGACAAACTGAGCAATAAAACGTGAAATAACAAAATGTGAGATATTCACTATTTTGTGACATATTTTTTACACATTTTGCATCATTGTGTATGATCTGATGAAGATCTTAAGACTGAAAAGAGATTTATAGTAATTATATCTTATCCTTGTGGATCGTGACTAGTTGCTTAGCACACACACAAAAAGAAACAAAAAAAGCAGAAAAGGGGACAAATATTTGAGAACTATTTAAATTCTATCAGGCTGTTCATTAGTTAATTAAAAGACAGCGGCCCTAAGCGGCAGAAATCTGGCTTTGATGGAAATGTCTCTCATGCAGTCATGCAATCATGCCTGAATGAGCTTGTTGACCTTTAAACCTGGCAGGATTATTGAGCCGCACGGGCGAGGTCAGAGGTTAGGTGCAGTCAGAGACAGTCAGTAAGTCATTTTTTAATTTTCTGAAAGACTGTGAGGGTTATTGGACAGAAGCGTAGTGGACTCAGCATCATTTTACCTGTTAGAAGATGCAGAATCAATCTTTGGACTCGTTTTATTTTTTCCCAAGCATTTTATTCTTTAGTCTCTGAAATTACAGAGCTTTCTCGTCGTTTTTTTATTGTTTGGTTTTTTACAGTTTTATTTTCTCGTGTTTTGATCTCCCTTGTAGAGGAGTTTCGGTTTTTTGTTTAAAGCAGTGCGCTTGAGCTCTGAGAAGGTTGGAAATACCTGGTTTGATCCCAGCAGCCTGCCACCTGGCTCTCTAAGCAAAACCTTTAACCCTCCACTGCTCCCTGGGAGCCGCACAATGGCAGCTCACTGTTCCCCGAGGGGGAATGGGTCAAAATGCAGAAAGTGTATTTCAAGTAATTTGTTTAGGATGAAGGTAATACATCAATTTATCCTTATTGGTTGGGTTGCCTTCCTGTTTCCTCCTTGTTGCCCTTCCTACCTGCCATCACCCCTTTAAGTGGTTTGGTTTTAATGCATCTGTAATGAAACCTCCTGTCTGTTGCCTGATGTTTCCATGCCTGGTTTTCAGATCACCCAAATCTTTTTAATTTATTTTGGCACTTTTTTATTCATTAAATGAAACCTATTAAGTAGTCATGGTGAGATTGTTGGGGCTCAGAATGAAAGAATTCTCTTAAGACAAAAAAAATCAAGACACTAAAGACAATTCACTTAATCTGCCCAAACGGATGGGAGGAAACTGTTTATTTACAGGTTGAAATCCAACATGCTTTCCAAAATTTCCCAACTAAAAATGATTCCCCCGAGATGACGGCTCGTGAGGCGTTGAACCACTTGAGCCAATTGCTTCAGCAAAGGGTTCATTTCTTAGAGCTTTATTTGCTCATGAAACCGCATACAGTTTAATTCTACAGGGCTGCTGGGAATTATTTCTTATGATCATTACATGTGATTGATAAAATATGTTGTCCTCTGTATACAACGCACCATTTTATGTGTATGTGTATTTTCTGCTACTTTAGTAAAATAGTATGAGCTTAAGGAGACAAACAGGGAACGTGCAGATGGAAGAGATAACCTGAACCCAGCAACATCCAACCTGCTGAAGGGTTGAACCCAGCAACATCCACCTTGCTGAAGGGTTGAACCCAGCAACATCCACCTTGCTGAAGGGTTGAACCCAGCAACATCCACCTTGCTGAAGGGTTGAACCCAGCAACATCCACC
>NW_015150868.1:687297-688919 GCF_000732505.1 Cyprinodon variegatus | reverse complement strand
AACCCAGCAACATCCACCCTGCTGAAACGTTCAACCCAGCAACATCCACCCTGCCCAAACGTTCAACCCAGCAACATCCACCCTGCCCAAACGTTCAACCCAGCAACATCCACCCTGCTGAAGGGTTGAACCCAGCAACATCCACCTTGCTGAAGGGTTGAACCCAGCAACATCCACCCTGCTGAAGGGTTGAACCCAGCAACATCCACCTTGCTGAAGGATTGAACCTAGCAACATCCACCTTGCTGAAGGATTGAACCCAGCAACATCCACCCTGCTGAAGGTTTGAACCCAGCAACATCCACCTTGCTGAAGGATTGTATATGCTTCACTGTCATCTGGACCTCAGTTTTTTTGGTGGCCGGTTAAAAGTGAATAAATACAGCATCTCTTACCTTTTTCTTTGCTAAATTAGCAAAAAAAAAAAAAAAAAAAAAAAGTTAGAAAATTGCCAGATGTGCCTATAATACTGTAAAAAGGTACCATAGACAGAGTTTGTTATTGTACCTCAACTCCTTGAAAGGTATACAACACCTTTTTAGTTTTTTAGGCTAAATCTAACGGGGCTGTGTTTGTTGGATCTGATTTTTGCCCCAATTTACTCCAATGAAAGATGTTAAAAACCCAGTTTTTAACATCTTTATTTTAACAATCTAAGAAATTTGTGCTTTTCAACTTTCACTTTTTAACCAAATGTAGATGTCTCGTACATGCAGTAAACCACTCAGAGAACCAGGGTAAAAGTTTGAACATTTTTATTGATAAGGACAACGGGGGTTGGATTCAGGAAACTTAATGGGCTGGTGAAGCAGAACTGGAAGAGGGAAGGGAAGTATCAGCGATTAGTTCAGGATCCGTGGGAACTTTGAGCGATGGCTGGAGACACAGATAAAACGGGACTCACGTTGATTGAGAAGACCTCTTCTCCCAGAATCCAGTTAGTGTGAGTTTATCCAGAGGTAGAGACTCGTTGGAGGGCGGACAGGTATAGACTTGGTTGGATCCTGAGGAGCTATTGAGCGGACTGTCCCTTGGGAATCCAGCAGGAGTTGAATGGAACTTGTGGAGGTTTATCCACTGCACAGTGTGAGACTCAAACAATCCTTCCAGGGGAAGAAGGTCAAACATCCAGCTTGCAGGAAGGCTTCCTGCCGAAAAGGCAAAGACAAAAACAAGGTTAGGCTCGGCTAAAAAACAAAGTCTCAGTTAGACTCAGCTAAACTCAGCTTGGCTAGAGTACCCAAAACTGGCAAACACTCTGGCGTCGAGGTAGTGGCAGTCCATGGCTCAAAAGTGATGATGATTAGCAACACATACCTTCAACTCTGTCCCCGCGGCTCCAGGGAGATTCGGCGTTGCTGGGGGATTTCCTCTGGGCCGTCTCCCCTCCTCCCTTGGTGGGGGGGCAAATTTCCTAGGTTGCTCTTGGGATCCCTTTGGGGTCCCCCGGCACTCTGGGGTTTTTGGTCCCCCGGCGCTCGCCTGGGTGTTCTGGGTGGGCACCTCTTCGGCTCTTCACAACCACTATTGAGCATTTTCTCTATGAATAAACTTTACATGCACAGGTGCACTCTCATAAACAACTACAGGTGCTTGGTTCCAGGTACTTAGAGATTCACTTC
>NW_015150868.1:679951-685617 GCF_000732505.1 Cyprinodon variegatus | reverse complement strand
TAACATGTTTAGCTCTATAACATTTAAATGCACCTCTCCAATGTCTAAGAGAAAAAAATTTATTAACATTTTTTAATGTACGACCTGCATCACTGTACAGCAGACTGCCATATGATAGCGCTTTCTAGCTTATTTGTCGTTTTGGTAACTACATCAAAATTACCGCTAGGTGGACAAAAATCCCGCCATCTGGCAGAAAATCACCGGGCTTTTTCAAATCACACGAGAATGTGTACAAAACAACAAAAATGGCGCCTTCAACGCTTCTGGTTCGTTTTCATCGAATGTCGGTGATTTTAAAGTAATTTTGAGAGATAAATTTTTTTTTTTTGCGATCATTGCTCTTGCCCGGCGGGCAAATGCAATGAAATTTGTACTCTCCCAACAATAAAAACGACTTCCGCCGGGAGATCGGGTGATGGTTAACATCGAGCCCTGTCTGATTAAAAGCTCTAACAGTGCTCTACATGGCTGTGTTGCTATGCTCCAAAAGCACTTAAGTGAAAACAGGAAAATTATCTGCAATGTATTTTCTTCCAATGAAAAAAGACACTTAATGTTTAATTTATTAGAATTTGGTTCTGTTTTTCATTCTGTGTTTCTGATAATAAGGCTGAAGTTGGAAGAAACTGTCACCCAAAGACTTAATGCTTGTATGCTACTTTACTTTTTTTTTTATTTATTTATTTTACATGCTCAGTGCTGCCCTGCACTGTTGTTTATGACAGCCATCTTAGATTTAGTCTTAGTTTTTGTCTTCAGGATGAATTTATTAGTTTTAGTCACATTTTAGGATATGTGATAGTTTTAGTCAGTTTTATTCGACTAAATCTCAAAAAGGTTTTAGTCTAATGTTTTGTTGCACTTCAAAAAACAGCTAACCTTTGAAATTTGGAATAACAACCAGATCATTTGCCAGGCTGACTGTAGCCTAGATATTACAATTGCTGGGTATAAAATGCTGCCGTGCAGTTCATCATTGCTGTTGGGCAGAAAACTTCTGATTGAATGCCCTACATCATAAAAGACCGTCTCACAAAACTTGTGAAAAAAGCAGATCTAGTTAAACATATCATATTGGTTAATATAGCAAACAGACAAGCTAACAAAATGTACAATAAAGGAATGGTTTTAGACATACACTTCCTGATCTACTGTGAATTATGCATTAAACACAGATCAATAAAATCTCCATTGCACCAAAAAGCAAAGAACAAAAACATATTTTTTTCTATTTTGGCAATTTTGACTTTATTTCTAAAAATGTACCCCTTTGTTACTGCTGCTCAGGGATCAAAGTAGATTTAAATAAAAAAATACACAGAGAACCTACATATTTGCCTTATAATGCCCTGATAATCTGGACCAAAATTTCAATATGTTAACTCAAATGTTGAAATATTCAAATAGATAGAAACGAGAAATATGACAGAGAAATGTTCTTAAATATTCAATTCTTTACCCAAAAATAATCCGTAAGCAATGAAATATTTGCTTTTGATATAATCTAGGGATTCCTTTTGTTTGAAAATAAAGAAAAAAGTTTTGCTTCAACTCTTGTTTGCTGAAAAAAGCAAATTTCTAATAGTTATGGTTAGGTTAGAGACAAAAGGATTTTTTACACTTGCCAGAGGATGATCAGCCACATATAGTTTATTAAGTAGTGAGGGCAGGAAGGGCTGAGAGTGAACCATCAGTTAAGAACTTAAAGTGTAGACTCTTTGCTTAACTCTTTGAGCTAAGCTGCTCAAAGATGCATTCCTGCACAAGCACAGCTGGAAGAGTAAAGTTTTTTCAGAGTTGAGTATCAAACTATTCCAGCCTACGTTTACCCCCTCTGCTGCTGCCATGGTCCATCTTCGGTCATGCAGAATGTGCACCACTGCACGTCAGGTCGGCGGCATGACCAAATGGGACGCAGCAGCATGACTGATACTGCTTCGCAGATTACAGCACAATGATGCATTTTAAACACCACACAGAACACGCATTAACATTTTTATTCAATTCCCATCTCGTCGACGAAACACTCTTGAGTTGTCACGTTTGAAAGATCCATGTTTAGCTCGTCAGTTTTCGTTGTCGTCATGAAAAAAAGGAGCATCAACAAAATAATTTTGTCCTTGTTTGTCTCCAGCACTGACTGAAATCGTCTCATTTCACTGATCTGAAGGAGGTTCAGAGCTCTATTTAAATACCTTCCAGAACTAAGGAGCTACAACTTTTCTTTAGTTTAGCAGTTCTTGTTCTTATTTTTTTTTACCTCTGTAAATTGGGATGTAATTTTTATACCTTTGGTCCAACTTCTGCAAGGACACAGAAGTTGGAGCAGATTTTCCAATTGCTGTTGTTCCTCTAGGTTATTTGTTACCAAGGAGACTGATGACCATATTCTTATGAAGCGCCGCTCAATTGGCCGAAGTAATGTTGCAGAGACACCGACACTTGGTATGACTGGATGATCACTCATCCACCTCCAGGCCTGTGGCTGTTGGCCTGCCTCCTCCCTCACAGATAAGGAAAGAGGATCATATTACTGAGTTTGGCCGTCTGTCCGTGCATCCATTGAAATGCTCCCCTAATCTGTGTTTCCTTCTCAAGGTCGCTTTACAGACTAAGGCACATAAATGTAGGGCAAAGCAAGAGAAGCACATAGTATGAAGCTGTTCTTCCTATTTAGTGACTTTAATCCAACAGCATTAGTTCCCTCAACCAGATACTCATTAAACCCTGCTTAACTATCATCATTCATTAATATCAGTCTGTTTGTCTCAACTGGTACTGGCATCTGATTTTTTCTCACCCCCTCTTTGCCTGGTTTATACTCAGAAACCAGGTTGTCTGTGTGTTTGTCACACTTTTTCCACCTGGATCCCCACTAATTTTCACCCTCATGTCCCTCAGTTGTCGCACAAACTTGCCCCTTATATTTTTCCACTTCCGTGGACACTGCCATATATTTTTTTTTTCCATTTTTGCAATTCTTATTGCCACATTGCCAGACAGGACACTGTCTGGCAATGTGGGAGTCAGAATAATTGTCCTGATGCCAAAAAGAGAGCCCAAGATATTTGCTTTCACAGGTGGAGCAGTACGGCTATTACCATTGTGTTCCGCTTGATTTATGCACATAAATAGCTTTATTATAATTCATGCAGGGAGTTAAGAGATTATATGGACACTGCAATGTAAATAGAACAGAAAAGAAAGAAAGAAGAGATAAAAGGGGAGATAAAAGGGAGATAACGATAAAACATCTTTAGTCTGCTTCATCACATGCAATAAAGATAGAATAAAGTAGCACCTTGATACTATGGCAGATGTATAAGTAATATTCTCCGCCGTATCTCAACCCATAGCTAGTTCCTGATTGTCCCTCTTGCGTGTGGCGTGGAATAACATAGTGCAGACCATGCTTCAATATTTGGCATCAATCAAAAATCTCTGCGACAAGCACACTGCGACGCACTGCTGCGGGACGATAAGCAGCCCTCTACTCAAACTGTCGGAATTAGTGGATTCTTGTTGAGGACCCAAATGCAGAGCTGAAGAGGCAGAGCTGATTTCTTGCAAGATTTTATGAAGAAGTAAAAATAAAGAAGCTATAATCTAGAAACAAGTAAAACCACAAACTCAGGAACAAAAACTAGGAGACACTAGAAAGGAATAAACAAAAGGCACGAAATGAACAGGAGGGTGAAGAAATGAAGAGAATCCAGCAATGAGGAACTGCACAAAAAGCATATATATGGGAGATAGAACAAAGGTTGGACTTATCAACTTAAAGGGAGCAGGTTTGGATAGAAGCAATTACAGGGGAGCAGAGGGAAAGGAGACTGACACAAGGGGGCAACAGAGAAACACTGCTTAAACATAACTAGAAAACAACGAAAATGACGCAAAACAGAAATTAAACCAATGACCCAGAAAACACATACTGATATAAACAAAGTGCAACTGAAAAAAAAAAAAAAATCAAAATGAAAGCTTAAACAGAACCAAAAAGTCCAAAAAGGGCAGAATCACGACACAAACAACAGCTGGACTAGTGTTAGGTCTATCATACACTCTGCCCTCAGAAGGTAATAATGGGAGGTGGATACTGTCAGTCTAAAAGGCGGAGTCTGTTGAAAGAGGTATTTTCAATCCAAGTACAGCTAATCAGTAAGAACTCTTCAATTGCTTTCAGGTTTGGTTGCACTGTTTTTCCTGAAGAGGACAGCATTTCCCATGAGCACCATCGCCTAGCGTGGTAAAACCCTGATCTACTGGTCACCTGCAGCTTGGCTGAACTACATTTCTGTTTCCAGTGGTTGTAAAAGATTAATAATAACAATAATGATAATCGAATAATTGACCTTCATTGATGTGATACTGGACAAATTCACCTCTGCAGTTAATTCATCTCCTTGGGGAGCAGTGGGCTGCCATTATGTGGCGCTGGGGGAGCAGTGTGGGGTTAAGGGTCTTGCTCAGGGACCCAGAGTGGCAGTCTGTGGGAGTGGGGCTTGAACTCAGAACCTCAGGATTCCAAGCGCAATGCCCCAACCACTACGCCCCCCCCATCCCCAACCAGTGTTAATTTCGTCAACCAGGACGATGGCGAAAATATTTCGTCAACGGACAACGACGAGACGATAAGGCAAAAAAATTGTTTCCCGTAAATAAAAATATTAGCAAAATAAAAAATTATTTTCGTCAACGAGACTAAGACAGAAGAAATTCACAATCCATTGACGAATGGACATTAAGAAATGTAATTGTTTATAATTAATTTGTAATTGTTAATATAAGTGTTTCTTGAGCTTCATAGAAGATTACGCGTTGTTGCGCTGTCTGTCCCTATATGACACCTGTCCCACCGCGCCTCGCAGCGCTCCGTCAGTACTAGCAGAGGGCTTATCATAGCTCATTTTCGCAGTCATTGTGGATACCGGTGTGTGGTTTGTTAAACAACACCTGGATGTATGGAGCCATTTTGTTTACAACGCAGAGGACAACACCGGAGGGACGCCGCCAAAGAGTCTGTGGCTTCAAAATGGCAGGAATGGACACAGCGAATCTCAAGCGACATCTGAGGTGCCAACATGCTGCCATATGGAAGAAGGTAAGGAACGTGTGTGTGTGTGCGCGCACGGGCGCATGCATGTGAATGTCATAGAAGAAAGATGTTCTACTGATGCTTAGGATATTAATCTTTTAAATTTCTTCCTCCCAACTAGATTCCTGACACAGTGACACCACAGCCAGATCAGAGGTTGGGGAAGGAAGGGATTCTGTTGCAGAGATGTTGGGAGCCCCCCTATCGTACAAACCTGACGCCAAAGAGCAGAAAGCCCTGGAGAACTCAATGGCAAAGTGGATTGGGCGTTCTGGCCTGCCTGCAAGGACCATTGAGGATGAAGACTTTATGGATATGATGAAACAAGCCGACAAAAGGTTCAATGTGTTCAGAGTGATATATGTTAGAAAGAGAATCAGTGTGTGAAGTTCTATTCTGCTCAGTGTTATATAAATAAAATAGAGAAAAAGAGAAGCTGTGTATGAAGAATTTTTATTCTGTACAGTGTAATATGTATGTAAAAAAAAAAAAAAAAAGCAGTGTGTGGAGAAGTTTTATTATTTACAGTGTTGACTAAATTGACTAAAATTTGACTAAGACTAAA
>NW_015150868.1:676554-678128 GCF_000732505.1 Cyprinodon variegatus | reverse complement strand
CATCTGTTGAATGTCAGCAGACAGCAAGAAGCCTCCCAGCTCTCCCGATGCATTTTCGATATCAAAAAAGTACTCCAGAGTGTTGTTCAGCATGGGGGTGAGTAGAAAATGAAGGCTAATCATGTTTTGGGTGTACTATTCCTTTAATATTTCAGCGGCGTTTACTGTGTATATGTGGGTGTGTGCGCACACATGTTCACTGTGGTGACTTACCATGTGCCGTCTGTTGGTGTTACTGCCACGCCAACAGACGGCACCCTGTTTTGACTTGATGAGCACAAGAAAACCACCAACACCTGTAACCCGACTGAGTCTGGATTCTTGAAGGACAAAGAACCCCGTCACATGAAGGTTGAAAAGTTACTTAATGTTGGTTTAAGGCAAAGTGGAACAGTGTCAGCAGGAAGGTGAAGGCAACCGTAGTGTTCGTGGTCATCAGAGGTCTTGTGGGGACGTGGTTCCAATAGATACCGGTACAAACAACGGAGAAAAACACAACCCTGCAGCTAATTCTGCCTCAGAGATTTTTACCATTTACTATCAGCTGTTTTCTAAGCTGAAGAAAGTTGCAGGAAGTAAAAAGTCTTTTAGACGACTATTAAAGCACTTTATGGCGCTCATCAGCTCTGCTTTGCTATTCATTTCAAGAAAGTAAATCCCAGCCTGCGTTCAACAGTCAGAGCCCAATGTGTTCAGTCTGAGAGCCACCGTAATGTTTTCTTTGAGCGTGTTTCTCTGAGATTGGTCAGAGGTTTTTCTTCACGCTAGATTGTCCTGCGGTGGATTTCTCCAGGGACTTAGAAAGAGAATTAAACAGAGATTCAATTCTTTCCAACTCCCTTTATTTCCCAATTCAGAATCACCCACACCTTCACACACAGCTGGTTTTACTGATGACCACTGAATCACAGTTTCCACTTATTTCCCGGGAAGTTTTGGACTTTATCCTTCTGTTGTTAAAGAGAATTTAATTTAATCAAGAGTTTTCTACATGCACTTTGTCCTCGTCTCATCTAAACAAACTCTCACTTTAGTGGGATTTATTCAAATATTTTCTGACCTGTGTTAATACTAATGTACCGTATGTGAAGACACTGATGACTGGTATGAATTTGCAGTTTTTAATAAAGGAAATAAAGGAAAGGATATTTAAAACTGGAACTATATAAATGAAGCAATTTTTACCATTATTCTTAGGGAATCCTCCTGTTTCCACCAACAAACACCATCATGTGGTGTTTAAAAAACACAGATAAGATATAAGATAAACTTAATTGATCTCACAGTGGAGAAATTCACTCGTCACACCGGCTCAATAGTCAAAAGAAGGTTCCAAAAAAAGGAAAAGGCGTATGGGGTATATACAGAGCGTCTATATGGATCGAAAAGAAAAAAATGCAAAATTCCAATTTCTTTGTAAAGTCTGGTTCTTTTGTGTGGTTGTTCACACATTTCCAAATATATACGACTTGTATGTGATCACCTCTGTAGGATGCATTCACACAACTTTAGTGTCCTGCATGCGCAGTAGAGGATGTAATGACATCACAAGAAGCACAAGAAATAAGGCAGAG
>NW_015150868.1:672041-673970 GCF_000732505.1 Cyprinodon variegatus | reverse complement strand
TTCTCTCCCCTGGAAGGATCTTCTGAGAACCAAACTGAGCTGAGGATTCAAGTTTGTGGTTTGGGTCAACCTTTTTCCCCAAGGATCGTTTGGGGATTCTCTCTGAGCAGGGGGTTCAAGTCCACAATAACCCGTTCAAGTGCTGCAGGAAATCTAAGTGGCAGTCAGCTTCTCGGTTCACCAAGGAACAATCGCAAGCTGGGTAAACCCTGTCCGCCCTTCATCGAACAAGACAATCACTGGAACATCCCATACCCACTCGATTCAATAAAAGAAACTTTTTACTGGAAACGTGAGTCTGCAACCTATTCCTCCTCTTCAAGTCAAAGAATCTAATTTCCCACTGAGCCTGAACTAACCGCAGTGTCTTCCCCTCACTTTCCAGTTCTGGTTCAACAGTGTTCAGAGCAGCACTGGACTCATCTCATTATTCTAAATAAACCTGTTAATCTTTTCCCTGGTCTCTCTGTTTGGTCTTCTGCATTTGGGTCAGATCTTTAGTTAAATAATGAGAGTTACAGACCTATACTAAGACAGGTGAATACTTTAATCATATCTTAAATGGTAGAGAGGAGGATGTTCTTTTTTCAGGTGGATCATCAAAATAAGTGGTCCTCCTAATTGTCAATCATTCTGGTGATGTGTTGACATAAGGCTGTTCTATGTGCTCGTCCACATTTTCACTTGCCGGTGGAGAGTCTGACATTGTGGAAAAAATTAAAGTCTTTTGGAAACTAAGCTTGTATGAGCAATGCATACAGCAGCTTTTAAACAGAGAGTGCACGAGGAGAAATGGGCTTGTGCATGTTCTTGCACAAGTTTAATAGGCGTTCCCTCTTCGCAGCAGGTACAGGGTTGTGCATGTGCATTGTTTTTTTCAAGTGGAGAGGGTGGGTGTTTTCAAAAATCTGTGAAAATCATCCACTATACCTTTAATATGACTAAAGCAAAAAGCGGATGGTAATTTCTAAGTATTAATTAAAGTAAATAATGAGGACAAAATATGAAATTGGTCCAAGGGATGATTCATTTACGTTCTCTTCTGTCAGCATATAACTTCAGTATTCCACTGCCAATACAAAATTTGCAAGCAAATCAGACATCACATCTACCAAAGATATTAGTGTCTTTGCCCAAAACATGAGATAGATAGATAGATACTATGCACTAAAAATGGAATAGTTTAGTTTTTTGTGTTTTCTATTTTTAAAATAACAAATAATAAAAAAAAAGTTACTTCATTAAAAAAAAAGCAGACCCATCACCATGTAAGCTAACTGTTGGGATCCGGAGGCTTGCCCACCAGAGGGCGCCAAGGATCCCTTTCTGGGGTTTGTTTTTCTGTTTGGTTTCTGGGTTCTGTCTGCCTTTCTCCTCCAGAGGGCGTTCTGGGTCTCCTGAAGTTGGAACTGACTTCACCAGCTGTTTCTCACCTGCTCATCAGGACACCAGGATATAAGCAGCGGCAGGACTACACTCCAGCGCCAGAGTGTTAAGCCAGTTATGGTTAGCAAAGCCTGAGCCAACCAGCCTGTCTGATTTTCTTACTCCCCTGAAACCAGAACCTGAACCTAATCAGCTTTTGTCTTCTCTGCTTCTTAGGAAGAGACCTGACTGAACCCTGGAACTCTGGAAGAGTTTCTCTGCTGAAATCTGCCTGCTAGCTCTCAGAAGCTCATCTGAAGGATCGAACTGTCCGAACCTGCCTGCCCACTCTCAAGAAGAGGATCGGAAGAAACTCTGGACCTGAACACTGATAAGTCTGAAGTCGAGCCCTGCCGTTGTTTAGCCCTCTGCCAACTACTAGCCTCTGGACCCTCCTGGTTCCCTCCCTCTGCTGCTCAGCCTGAACCACATTACAGGTACAGACCTGCTCAATTCCTCTGACAAGATCAACCTTATCCTGGCTAACCAAACTGTCCCTCTCTA
>NW_015150868.1:665490-668315 GCF_000732505.1 Cyprinodon variegatus | reverse complement strand
CCCTGGAAGGATCTTCTGAGAACCAAACTGAGCTGAGGATTCAAGTTTGTGGTTTGGGTCAACCTTTTTCCCCAAGGATCGTTTGGGGCTTCTCTCTGAGCAGGGGATTCAAGTCCACAATAACCCGTTCAAGCGCTGCAGGAAATCTAAGTGGCAGTCAGCTTCTCAGTTCACCAAGGAACAATCTCAACCTGGGTAAACCCGAGGCTGATCCAATTAGGATAGCCTAGCTGCTGTTTGTGTCTCTACTAACTATTTCACTATAAAATCCAAGGCTGCCTTTCAATTGAAAACCCTAACTACATTGATATACTAAACCCTAACCTTGAAACCTGAATCAAATGATTTTGACCTATTAAATCCAGGAAACCAAGAAATGAAGCTTAAGTAAAATTCAATCTGGAGGACTCTTATGAGCTTCACCTGAACGTCCTGCCATGTCTCTCGTTCAGCTCCAGCCAAACAACTCAGGTTGCCTACCTTCTCCGAAGCATGACCCCCTTCATTTAGCTCCTGGCCTAGCTTCTCTCTCCTGCAAGCAAGCAATCTTTCACCCACCTCCCATCCACCTCCTCCCTCATTCTCAGTCCCACTCTCCCTCTAGTTTATTCCTTCACCAGTGTGCGGGCCCCAGGGAAGACTTCTCTAATCCTTTTCTAAGCTACCCATTCAACTGAATGCTGATTCACTGCATCAGAATCTTCTGCCGGGGCCAGAGCACCAAAGAACGTATTTCACTTTACTCTTCATCTGCTTCTGTCTCCTTGAACCCCAGTGGGCCTCAGCAGATGGCCGCTCACACTTAGCCTGGTTCTGATGGAGGTTTCTTCCTGTTCAAAGGGAGTTTTTCCTCTCCACTGTCGCTACAAGCATGTTTGGTGTGAGGTATTGCAGAGAGTCAATGAGTCGATGCAATCAGTTGGTTTTCCTTAGATAGAGATATTATGAAGAATAGGATTGTGTTACCCGTATAAATAAATGTTTTTATTTTTTTTTGGTGGGATATGTTCACACCAGTCCTTCAGAAAGCATTCTGTGGGTGTTAAATCTTCTGTGACCAAAAGCTAGACTTTGTTAGACTTTGTTGAAAAGGTTTTTTTTCCAGTCCAGCATTTTTAATTCGTAGTGTTTCAGCATTCCAGATGAACCCTTAACTTAACTGTTGACCACACATGGCTTTTGCCAGGGTCTCGACATGACTTGCAGCACTTTTCCGCAACTTTTCCAAATGGCTTAGTTACATCGGCATTGTCTCGCTGCACCAAGTGCACACAAGGAAACTGCAGCACTTTTTTTTTTTCTGTAATGCAAAAAATGTTTATGTTGGTGTTAAATGCCAGTAATACAGTCACCATAACAAGAAGACTTGCCTTTAGGTGCTTTGGTTTCCCAGTAAGGCTTATTAAAAATCCAAGGTCAAGCGTGCACACCTCGTCCTCTAGCAACAAAACGGCTTAACCTTTGGACTGTAGGGTTAAGACCCTTTGATTTTAAAATAAGTAACCAGTGAAACTGCCCCCCACCTCCCTCCACCCACCCCCCCACACACACAGCATTTCTACATGTTTGCTTAGATCAAAGGATGAAGTCATACCTCCAGGCAATGGCATTTTTACTTTCGTAGTAAGACAATCATTCACCTTCTCTGTCACCAACTCTCAACCACAAATAGAGAAACAAACTCATAGGCCGTAGAAATGAATGGAGGTCTATGCAAAATCCTGTATAGGTAAAAGAAAACAGCATCTGGGTGTGTGCATACATACATTCTATACATACATTATACATACATCGTATGCAAATGCATTGGCCTCCTGGAACAAGATTTTTTATCACTTTGCTGCACACACCGAGTCAGTGTATGTCTGGTTATAAATATATCAGACTGGGAGAAAAAGTAAAGACCTTGCCCACTCATGCACAAAGACACAGTTCAGTGAATAAATTTGTTTCCAGCTAAGATTAGGATCCAGGATTAAACCTCTTTAGCCAACGAAAACCCTGCAGGGAAATAAATGAAAATAAGGGGAGGTAATGAGAAAACAAAGAAGCTAAGATAGTTTAACCGAAATATCAAGAAAAAAAAGGGCATATAGAAAATAAGTAAAGACAAACGGAGCTATATTTAAACCCATAAAATAATCCAAACTAATTTAAGTATAAACATTATTAAACCACCAAGTAAAAAGTAATACCAGCCTCTGTGAGGCTTACCCTGAACACATTTAAGAGAAGTTTGTCCTGTTAGGCTTTAGGAAAACTGTTTCTCATTTCCATCTCGCCGTTCTTCATACCCCACATCTAACTGAGGCAAGATGGAGTTTTTTACTACTTAGATTTAGGAACATATTTTCACCGTCATGATCTGAGATGGTTTCTATGGTGGCTGAGAAGGTGCAACGACACTAGGAACACAGAAATTGAGATAAGCAAGCACAAGAACAAGACGAGAAAAAAAGAAAACAGTTTTACTAACAGAAAACAATTGCAAAAGCGAAAGGCTTTAAAATGAAAACAAAGCACAAATGCACTGCAGATAAAAGAAATTGTTGTCATGAAACGCGGACAGATGGACCCAGTATTCAAGGAGAGACAGTCAGTAGGAAAGTTCAAGACGTTTATTAAATAAACAAAACAAAAGCGGAGCTGTGGCTCGCGGACACTGCAGGATGGGGGGCGTTTCACCGCCCAATCTCAGACACTCTAGGGAGGAAACACAGGTAAGTGACCACGATCATCTAACAGACGATTATCTGAGTTGGTCACTTACCTGGTTTAACAGTCCAGTCCTAGAATGTCCCCAAGTGCTGCAGTTCCAGAGGTCA
>NW_015150868.1:662603-663656 GCF_000732505.1 Cyprinodon variegatus | reverse complement strand
TCGCTCCGGCGAGCGTCTCTGCACCGCGCTCCGGCGTGCGTCTCTGCACCTCGCTCTGGCGTGCCTCTCTGCACCTCGCTCCAGCGGGCCTCGGGCCATCAGTTCCCAAACCTCTCCCACTGCTTCTCTCTCACCCGCTCCGTCCGGCTCCCTCCATGATCGGCCTTCCCATGTCCAGTCTGTCTCTCCAACCAAACAGCTGCCTTTTTAATCAGCGTCCCTGTCGGCACGCTGCTTGGTTGATGGGGAACACCTGTGCCGTTGCTGTGGGCGTGTCCAGGTGTGAGTGGCAATGTGGCCTCCAAACAAAATCCCAAAAAAAAAAACATGCAACACACAAAATTGAAAACAAGCAAACAAGCCCAAAAACAAAGAAAATCCAAAATTAGAAAACATGCAACAAACTTCACAAAAAGGCCACATTACCACACATAGACTGTGCTTAAAAATTGTCCTGCAATTAGAGATGTTCGATAATATCAACCGGTCGATATTATCGGCCGATATTAGCATTATTATTATTATATGATATCTGTCCATATCCTTATTGGGTTTCCCCCCGATAATTAAAAGCGATAATATAATTCCTAGATTTTGCGTAATATGTTGAAGCGAGCGTTCTTGCCAACATGCGATGCTCCCTGATGACGTCATTAAACCGCGCCAGATGGCAGCTGTGTAGCAGCAACGAAGCTAAACTGTTTGTAACGAAAATAGTCTGCGGTGTGGAACTTTTTTAAAGTTTCAAATGATGACTTGAAGTTTGGGATTTGCAACGAATGTGAGGTCCTTGTCATGCTTGGTGGAACCAAGACTTCGTCCTCTAACAGTGATCCTACACTGGACTTCATTTGTGTTTACATTCAATTCTGTGCAATACAACTGTACTGGTGATGTACAGTTTTTTTCCTATTTGTGAAGAAAAGAGATTTATCTCTTGTTTGAATTAGATGCTGGAGATCAGCCTGTTTTCCAGTGTAGTCCTGTTTCTCTGACTGTGACTAACTGGATGTGCTCTCTTCATCCTCTGACATGGGAGCTGGCTTGGAGCTC
>NW_015150868.1:656505-657761 GCF_000732505.1 Cyprinodon variegatus | reverse complement strand
TAGATGCTGGAGATCATCCTGTATTCCAGTGTAGTCCTGTTTCTCTGACTGTGACTAACTGGATGTGCTCTCTTCATCCTCTGACATGGGAGCTGGCTCAAAGCCTGTCTGCCTGGCTGGGTGTTTCCTGGACGGGGCCGCCTGTGGAACTGGTTGACAGTTGCCTTTTGTATCTATGCTTCTTTTTCTATGTCTGCTTCTGTCTCCTTGAACCCCAGTGGGCCTCGGCAGATGGCCGCTCACACTGAGCCTGGTTCTGCTGGAGGTTTCTTCCTGTTCAAAGGGAGTTTTTCCTCTCCTCTGTCGCTACAAGCATGCTTAGTGTGAGGGATTGCTGAAGAGTCAATGAGTCGATGCAATCAGTTGGTTTTCCTTAGATAGAAAACTTAGAATAAATTTGATTGTATGATCTGGTTGAACTGTAAAGTGCCTTGAGATGACATGTGTTGTGAATCTGGTGCTATAGAAATAAACTGAATTGAAATTGAATTGAATATTCATTGCCAGAGCATATTCCAAAATGTTGTTTGAGACAGTGTTGAAGATAAATGTCAAATTTTGCATTTTCCTGAAGTTGAAATGCTTTTTAAATCCTCTACAATGGTAATTATTTGTGGAATACAGAGTGTGTAGTGGGGCATCACAGTAAATGTAGGTTATGCTTAAATTTTGTGACTGTCATGATGTTAAAATAGTTTATATCGGTATCGGCTTATATCTGAATCGAAAATTCAGCATTTGGAATACCGGCATATCGAATATCGGCAATAAAGGCAATATCGAGCATCCCTACCTGCAATACAAAAATAGGAGCATCCTGGGGAGCAGCTCTCCTACACTCAGAGCTAAAGGCAACTTTATTTGCACACCACCTCCCGCCACAGCGCTGATGTCAAAGTTGTCTGTTAGAAAGTGTGGCTGATTGACAGGTTTATAGAATTATTTAGCTACAAGGCTTGGATAACTGCTAATGCTTTATTATTTCAAAAACTCAGGATCTGACCCAGAATGGATAAAGACAGCTATGATTTAATGAACAATCTGGGATTCACATAGAAAATAATATTATATAGTGTACTAGGGTTTCTAGGTGTTGGTTAATTTGCCTAGTTACTCTTAAATAAACACATTCTCAGAAAAATAAAATATTTAATAAAAGTTATGAAGCGGACTCCATTCTTAAAGGTACACTATGCAACCGGTGTTGATTTTCCAGCGAGGCTCCCCCCAGAGGGCGAAAGTAAAAGTGCACTGTC
>NW_015150868.1:652622-654730 GCF_000732505.1 Cyprinodon variegatus | reverse complement strand
ATATTTGGAAAAAAATGGCCGCTCCCAGAATTTTATTTTTTTTACTTATTAACTCTAAATTCATTAAATCTCCACAAACGTTTTAGTTTGTGAGCAACATGAAAACATGTTCAGTACAAGGGAGAAGATCTAAACTGGGAAAAAACCTGAAACCAAAATCAAAGGAACAATAATCCCAAAAATACCCAACAACTGAAACAACTACATTTGCTGTTCCTGATATTTTGCACATTTTAATCCAAATATTGCATTTTGTTCACAACGTCCTGCTGCTCTTGTCCAGGAAGCAGCAATAAAAACAGTTTTAACTGCTTTCAATACAGACCGAAGGCCAGATCACGAGGCAGGATGGAAAAGAAAGGTCATTAGAAGAAGATGGAGAACTGCAGGTGAGAGAGTAAAAAGACTGAAAGCGCTTATCTACATCAAGAAAAGCAGCCGTTTCCCTCAACACTACATTCTTCACAAGGCTCTTCTAAATCCTGGAGACAAAGTTAACAACATTTTTTTTGTTGTTTCTCTTTGTTTGATTTAACAGAAAACAAACTGCGTTTTTGTGTATTAAAGGCTGTGCTACTGAGAAATGACCTCTGTTTGCTGAGAGTGCATGAAGGTGGTCCGGAAATGGACGAGACTCATTGTGTTCACTGGCAGACAACTCTTCTTTCTTTACTCTTTCTGACCCTGTCTTGCACTATTTTCTCTCTGCTGACAGACTGATATACCTCAGCAGAGATTAGCTATGAGATTAGAGGTCCAGCCCACAATATTCTTCAGAATGTGTGCATTAATTCATCCTTACAACTTCCAGAGGTTACCTTTGAGTGAACCATGTTTTTGATCTCAAAAGGCACACGTTTGTCCTATTGATTCCAATTTTGGTTTTATTTATCTGCTTTGTGCTGTAGTTTGAGCTGTGGTCACTACCTGCACATGCAGTCAGTACTGCCAGAGAAATCTGGGATACAGGGAATCCTGGTGGACCCTATTCAGAAGGTATAGATGACCAAAAGCTTTAGTTATCCAGTCTCTGCAGCTGTGGATCCATATTGGGATGTAACGCAGTTAAACTTAGAACACGGGGCTGTATTTGGTTTTTAGGCTTGCTCTTTGTTCAGTTTAGCAATGGGAAATAAGTTCATTAAAATGACTAAATTAAAAGATTCAAATCATATAGTTCATTTTGATTGTTGTTTCTTTTAATTCAAAAAAGCTGTGCGCACCATAAGCGTTTTTAGCCTATTTTTGGGGGCACTGAAGCAACCCTAATTTGAATCAAAGCACCCCTAAAATATGAGTTTTTTTTTTTACTCTATGCGCTTTTTACAATAAAAAAAACAAAACAAAAAAATGTGTTACTGTAAAAACTATTCAGTATTTGGTTATTTAACCCCTTCATTTATGTTCTGGTTCATCTGAAATGATAATAAACAAACAAAAAAACAAGTAAACAAGCCTGATGTATGGAAGTAAATCTGTGTCGCTGGGATTTGAATTAAAAATGCCACTGAAATGTAAATGTTGTATGTTTGTTCTTACTGTTTCAGTGTTAAAATATATTCAGAACACATTTTTTGACCTAAAAAAAAGTTATTGTCATTATTTCTACAAAGTTGAAATTTCATTTGTTATTTTCTCTTCAAGCTAAAAATTCACTTTACTATTTCAAAGTGATTACATTTTCAATACTTATTTTTCAGTTTAATTTTTCAGTGTTAAAAAAATCTGCATAAAAAATTCAACCTTTCAAAATTCTAACTCAATATTTTCAGCCTCCTGAGATTCAACTGGCTCTATTTCACTGTCTTTAATTCAGCGTCTAAATTCAGTTTAAAGAGGGAAGGGGTTACTTCAGGTCACAGACATTAGCAATGGATTGTGGCGTCCAACACCCAGCCAATCCCGTTACGTTGTCTTAGTCACGTGACGTGACGCTTGTGGCGCTGATACGGAAGGAAAACCAGCATCACGGAGCCGGTCACGCAAGCTAACTCAACGGTGACTTTATTACTTTCATTTTTCTGTAGTTGAGTTAGCCTTAGCTTGACAATGAATTTTTTTTAGGTCAAAAATGTGTTCTCAATATATTTGAACACTGAAACAGTAAG
>NW_015150868.1:649026-651641 GCF_000732505.1 Cyprinodon variegatus | reverse complement strand
GTGCACAAGGGGGAGCAGAGGAGTGAGGTGTGTGCAAGGTGAAAGGTCAGAAAAAAACAAGTACGAAAAAATACAGAATAACAGCAGGCCACACAGCAGTTATTAAACTTGCAAAGAAAAACCTTTCATTCAGTAGATTATTTTACATGTTTAATGGAAGTAATTTTGGCACACAAAAGATAAAACTCATTTCATGAAAACTGATTCAAGGGTTTCCATGAAATTAGTTGATTTAAAAGCTTTAACTGGTTGGTTTATTCTCATAAAAAATGCTGCTTTTTGCTATGCTAAGTGGGTTTTTGGCACAAGTCTCATATACAACGCATTAGGGAATGATGGAGTCAGTCATTAGCAAAACTCACTGAACAAGTTTAAAAAATCTGTGTAGAAAACAGTGAAATTAATCTTGTCTGGCCAGACAGCTCTTTGGGAGCTCAGCACCCCTAAACCTCTGGTCCTAGAACCGCCCCTGGGGCAGAAAGTTCCTTTAGCTGCTATTTCTGCTTCTTTAATTAGGCAATATGCTAATAAAGCGTGCTAATTGTAGAACATAAAGAGTGTTTTATAATTCTTACAGTTAAAACAGGTAATAAAGATCATATTAAACTTTCAGACTCCCTCGGCACCAATATTGACTGATTAGTGGCATCAGATATATTAGGGATTTCATGTCAGATTTCGGGAATCCAGTTTTTTCTTTTTGCTGCTTATTTGCTAAGAAATAATACGACATACATTTATATCTGCATACATTTTTTACCCATTTTAAAAAATGTTTATGACAAAGGCTAAAGCACAATTGGTAATAAGTGTGTTTGTCCATACAACAGTTGAATTGGATCGGATATTGGCCGATATGCCAGGTATTGATATTGGATTGGTTCAGAAAAAACTGGATCGGTGCATCTCTGATTTGAAGTTCTGCTGATAATCCGAAGTTAGTCAGCTTAGATGAGAACAAGAGTATAAAAATACTTTTGGATAAACAAAGATCACTTTTGAAAAATGTAAATTTCCATATTAAATGGGGGAAAATAAGTTGTATAAATCGCTGTATTTTCTATTCCATGTTCCATGGCACCGCCCACTCTCAGGCACTCTGTTAGTGGGAGAAACACAGGTAAGTGACCACGATCATCTGACAGAAGATGATTATCTGAGTTGGTCACTTACCTGGTTTAACAGTCCAGTACAAGAATGTCCCCAGTGCTGCAGTTCCAGAGGTCTTCCAGGAAGTCAGGGATTCAGAGACAGGGACAGACAGAACAGGCAGGATCCTGACTTCCAGGCATCCACAAGCTCCCAGGCGGCTTCAGAGTCTGACAGAGTCCGGAAGAAGAAGGAGAAGACAGGAGAAGACAGGATCAGGTGCAGACAGGCAGACTCAGTGGAAGAGGGTAGCAGAGACAGGACGTGGAACCAGAACTTGATGCAGGACTTTAAACTGGTCTCCTCCCTGGAGCCAGGCTTACTTGGATAAAAACTGAACCTCCCCACATATTGAGCCAAAAACCCAGAGGGCTTAGCAGGGGAGCAACAGTGGACGATCAAGAGATGAGACAAACACAAAACCCTCCTTCCACTGGCCGCTAGGATCCAGGACAAGAACCTTGGAATCAACAGAACAGACAGGCTAACTGAAAAACAAATAATGATCTGGCCCCGCATGCTCAGGCTGAACAGAATATAACCCAGAGGAAACAGGTGAGAGGGATAAATGATAATTGAGGCAGGGAGGGAAAACGACAGGTGAAAGAAATAACCAATTAAGGGAGAGCACACAGGCCAGATCATTGTAACTTTATACGACTTGTGGACTTGATTGCATAAAAAAGAAGGAATTTTTTTTGCCCAAATTGGACCAGCGTATTTTTTTAAAGTGAGACTTTCTTTTGTTTCAAAAGTTAAATGCAGAGCTGAAGAGGCAGCCTTGATTTCTTAATGTTAAATTGATTGTTTGTTTACAGCGCGTTTTCAAGTTAGAGGACTTGACCAAAGAGCTTTACACTACATTCAGTATCTGAATGTAATGAGCTACACTGTAGTCACAGCTGCCCTGGAGTTCACTGATAGAAGCGAGGCTGCTGTACACTGATGCCACCAGTCCCTCCAACCACCATCAGTAGCCAATGTGGGTGAATGGTCTTTCCCAAGGACAACACTGGAAGCTGGAGCCCCGGGGCTGAAACCAACAACCCTCTGGTTGCAGGGCAAACTCTTTCATTTGATGTCACTGTTGGATGAAGTGCAACATTTCTGGCAAACTTTAATGAAGCAGTAAAAATACAGAAGCCAGAATCCAGAATCGCTCAACAAGAAACTCAGGGACCAAAAACTAGGAAACACCAGGGATGTCATGATTTATCAGGATTTCTAGCCCAAGATGCAGAACTCACAGAACAGACAGGCAGGATTAAAGTCCAATATTTATTGGTGAACACAGGTATCCCTCCTGGGAGGCAGAGAAGACAGAAACAGGTTAGACTCTGGTACAGATTACAGGCTCAAACTCACAGGTTTGCAGGTTCAGACAGGCAGAGTTCAACAGGCAGGGTGGCTCTGGTTTGATACCTTAAATAAAACAGGACAATGACAACGGCAAGGCATGGCATGGC
>NW_015150868.1:645732-649016 GCF_000732505.1 Cyprinodon variegatus | reverse complement strand
GGAAGGGATCCACACAGCCCTCTGGAGGGCAAGCCCTTGGATCCCAACAAGGGAGGAATAAACTGAAGAAACAAAGGAATGAAGAGAATCCTGCAACCAGCAATTATAGAGGAGGAGTATGGGTGCTAAAGAGAACAAAGAATGGAGTAATCTACCAATTGGGAGTAGTTGTGGACAGAAGGAGCTAGAATGGAGCTAAGGGGAAAGGAAAATGGCACAAGTGGGCAAAAGAGAATAAACAAGAAATATGACGGTGCTTAAGGGTAAAGTGCACAATGTTCTTTTTCTGGGTGGATCATCAAAATAAGTGGTCCTAATAATTTTCAATCATACTGGTGATATGTTCATGTAAGGCCGTCGGTGGTGAGTCTGACATAGTGGAAAAATTGCAAAACTTATTTTGGAAAGTAAGCCTGTGTGAGCGATGCAAACAGCAACTTTTAAACAGAGCGTGCACAAGCGGAAATGGACTTGTGCACGCCCTTGCAGGCATTTAATAGACCTTCTCACTGGGGGAATGGGTACAGGGTTGTGCATGTGCGTTTTTTTTAAAAGTGGAATGGACGGGTCTTTTCAAAAATGTGCTAATATTCTCCACTATATTTTCAAATATTACAAGAAAATAAATTGGATGACTCTAAATGGAAAAGGAAGCAATGACCTAGAAACACGGAATTACATAAATCAAAGTGTAATAGAAAACTAAAAAAAGGAAACTTAAACAGAACCAAAAAGTCCAGAAAGGGCAGAATCATGACATATGCACTGAAGCTGTGCTGTTTGGATTTGCCGTTCACTTCCATGGCTTCAGGTGCAGAAAGCTGTAGAGAAACTTGGCTGGCCTGCTCTGCTTTAACCTCAACATTATAGGAAACCTTTAGCAATAACTAGAGTTCAGAACTGAATCCTGGTTTTACATCCAGCTGTGAGTCAAACCTCAGCAAACCTGGACAATAGTTAATGTTGCTTTTGTTGGGAGCAGAGATCCATCAATAAATGTGACCCTAAAGATGAACCATAGGATGCCAAGAAATACCAGATACATGTATAAGCAGTATTTAATGGTTAGAGCATTGCTCTTTTGTCCCAGAGGTTCTGTTAGGACTCCAGTCTGTGTGGTCTGTGTTTTTGTGTGTTCATCTTCCTTCCTCCACCAGGCGGCGCCTGGTTCTGATTCTCCTCCTGACACACCTGCGAGGAGTTACGTCGTTAACGGAGTGTTCTTAAGCTGCTGACTGCCACTACCTCTACGCCAGAGTGTTTGCCAGTTTAGGGTACTCTAGCCAAGCTGAGTTTTG
Source organism: Cyprinodon variegatus (assembly GCF_000732505.1). Classification (NCBI taxonomy): domain Eukaryota; kingdom Metazoa; phylum Chordata; class Actinopteri; order Cyprinodontiformes; family Cyprinodontidae; genus Cyprinodon; species Cyprinodon variegatus. The sequence goes on along the minus strand of NW_015150868.1, from coordinate 647,718 downwards.
CTGAGTCAAACTGAGCTTTTGTCAACCTGAGTTTTAACATTGTTGTTTTTTTGTTTTTGCCTCTCGGCAGGAAGTCATCCTGAAAATTGGATTTTCGGACCTTCTCTCCCTGGAAGGATCTACTGAGCTTCAAACTGAGCTGGGGATACAAACCGGAGGTTTGGATCCACTTTCCTCCAAGGAATCGTTTGAGCTTCACACTGAGCAAGGGATTCATCTGCACCACAGTCCGTTCAAGTACCGCAGGAAAACTGAGTGGCAGTTAGTTTCTCCGTTCATCTACAAGAAACCGCATTCTGGGTAACCCTGTCCGCCCTCCACCGTATGAGACAAACACCGGAACACTTTCCTCACCTACTGGAGTCTAAGAGTTAACCAATTCTCTGGAAACATGAGTCTGCATACCTTTCCTCCTCTTCAAGTTCGAGAATCAATTTTCCCACTGAACCTGAACTAACCGCAGTGTCGTCCTCTCTCCTTTGAGTTCCGGTTGAACAGTGTTCAGAGCAACACTGGAATCTCCACAAAACTTCTCAATAAAACCTGTTAAACTTTTCCCCTTGTCTCTCTGGATTGGTTTATCTGCATGTGGGTCTTCGCTCTTGACAAAAATCATGACAGGTTCTGAGTTCAAGCCCCACTCCCACAGACTGCCGCTCTAGGTCCCTGAGCAAGACCCTTAACCTAAAGCACAATGGAAGCCCACTGCCTCCCAAGGGGATGGGTTAAATGCAGAGAGTGAATTTCTTTGCTTTGTACTTGTGACAATGTAATGGCAATAAAAGTTAAATTCTTTTCTAAATGCTATGTTGAAGAAAAATCAGAAAATTAATTTATCTGAATTTATTTTTAATAATCTTATATTTTTTTTTATTTGCATTGTCACAATTGTTCATGTTTTTGCCTGTTTTACTTGAAATATTAATCTGATGTTAGGATTAGTGTCTCAGCCTTCATACCGAACATCTTTTCTCTCTTATTTAAGTACATTTTTTAGTTGGCTACATTTACTATTAATGAATACTACATATTGAAGTAGTGCTACTTTTACTTTAGTACATTTTTGGCTTCTCTACCAACCTCTGGTAAAACATAAATATTTGTTTGTTTTATTTCTCCAATACTGAGAACATTCCGGTGAGTTTTTCCTGTCTTCAAACACTTCATCATTTCAGCATTCACCTTCCTCACTTAGAGCGATTGACACTCGATACGTTCAGTCTGCTTCTTTTTTCCTGTTTTCTCATTCTGTTTTAAAGTGCAGAGGACATCAGAGAAGCGCTGGTTAAGTTTATGAGCACCATGACAGTTTTATAGTGACAGGATGTGGAGGTCAGACATACATAAGCCATAGAAGACAAAAGAAAAGACTCCATTAGGTCTAACAGGATGGAGAAAAGGTGGGTCTGGTAAGAAACACGGATTTAAAGGAAAACAACAAAAAGAGGAAGAAAGACTGATAGATTGAAGAGAACGAAACAGACAAAAAGTTTCACATGGTCACGGCGTTTAGTAAAGAAAAGAAAGAATGAAGAAATAAATGACTGAGGATATTAAGCAGAGAAAGAAGTGTGGACAGAAAGGAACCAAAGTTATAAATATAGTCACAAAAAAAATGTATACCTGACAAATGAGAGAGAGAGCAGAATATATAGAAATAGTTAGATATGGAAAAAAGAATAAGAATCATCTAACATTTATTTTCAATTTACAAGTAAAGTTAAATGCCATCCAGTGCCACCTCTGTTCCTCCGTATTTTTATGATCTTTTTTTCCTTTTACTTTTTGACTGCATTAAAAAAGTAAAAGAATAAAAAACATGAAAAAAAGATAATAAAAATACGGCAGAACAGAGGTGCAAACTCACTACAAACGCATAAGCGAGCAGCAAATAAAAAATCCTCAAACATAAGACTTGGACATGAGTTCCTGGTAGCAGAAGTGCCCCAGACCACTAGAGGGAGATGATCTGTATCTTATACAGAC
>NW_015150868.1:640996-643538 GCF_000732505.1 Cyprinodon variegatus | reverse complement strand
GCTAATATGTCATCGTAGTAAAGATATGAGTAGAGTATGCAGAGATAAATGATTAAATGTAAACTTCTGCAGCTAGAGCAGACGGTACATCCTCTGCTCGGCCTTCTTGATGGGGTCATTGTTGGAATCCCTGGGATGAATCCTGGAACCTGAAGGTTTGTAGAGCAGCCACAGGGCAGGTCAGTATGATGTGTGATGGGGGTAGAGTGGAGAGGGATACTCCTGAAGTCCACCATTGTCTTCACAGTTTTCAGCATTTTAGCATGTAGGAAGCCAATCAGCCTAATTGATGTTGTCCTGATAGGTGTAGAGCAGTGCTGGCTGCTGCTCTCTGAAACAGAGGTGTTAATTAAAATCAAATGCCGCATATTAAATTCATTTTTAGTTTATTTATATGGCAGGCTCAGTTTGAGCTGGAGCCGCTGAGGCTGACTCGGGTTCAAGGAGACAGAAGCAGAGATGCAAAAAGCAACTATAAAAGGCAACATCCGGGGACTTTTCCGTTCTCCTTCTTGTGTTCTTGTTCTTTGGAACAGTGCTGGGGCTGATGACGTTTCACGACAACACAAGAACGCACCAGTACACATATTAAGAAACGGCCCCTAAGAGGTTAAGCCTCACAGGAAGTGATATAATTTGGTTTGTTAACCAATCGGAGCTCTACTTCTCCCAGCTTACCTCAACAAACCTCAGCAAGGATTTCTCATAGAGGATGACAAGCAGCGGATAAAAACATATTTGTTTAGGCTGAGCTATAGAAACATTATTGATTGATGTCTGTTGTCCAGCTTCCTTTCATTTTATCCTTAATCATTTAATTTTTTATGGTTTATCATAAATTAATTAGCCAGGAAAAACGAACAGACAGCCCTTTTGGCAGCTACATTAAAAAAATAAATAAATATGTTTATATACACTGTTAGTACAAAAAAAAAGAAAAAAATAATAAAATATGAATTGTAAAAAGATATATGACATTTTAATGATATATTTTTGTGAATTTTGTCAGGATTTCCCAGCTAGTTCTGTCATTTCTTTACCTTTGGAGTCAGTAGTCTAGGCTGTGGCGATTCAGTGTTTGGTCGCTAACATTAAAGGAAGAAGTGCCACAAACAAAAACAAAGTGTTTACACCCACAAACACAGCGAGCTGTTTTAAAGCCTGCCATCAGCGTGATTCGGCCAAACAGCAGGTTGTGTTTTGGACGGCTTGCTCTCTAGCTGGAGGGAGACAAATGATGCCACATAAAGTACTTCATCAATCTGCTTGGGTTGGGAATTTCAACCGACGTCTGCTAGGCCTGCATCTGTGTGTAAATGTCACTATTTAATTGACTTTTCTACTTTACAGATTCACCATACCTACACTGTGTTCCGTATCTGTCTGCCGGATTGTTTTTACATTTAGAGAAATGTGATGATTCTTCTATAAAACCCACAGAGTGCTGCTATCAATCTGATTATTTCTCCTATTTGCGGAAGCAGAGAGGCGAGCAAAATCTGCAGGGGATGAACTCTTAAGGGCTTTGGTTTTGGTTTGAGACCTGAGACTAGCCAAGCTAAAATACATTTGGGTTTATATATGAGCCTTGGAATGGCTTAGATCTAATGTGATTTTTCCAGGAACTTAAAAGTTCTTGATTTTTTGATAAAATGGTTGAAAGACGCTCAAACAAAAAAATGAAAAAAAGCAAAACATGCCATCATATACCCTTTTCCCACTGGCTGAAAAACCTGTTTAAACCTGTGAACAGTGGGCTTTTAGTGGCATCACCATGGCTCTGATCGCCATGCTGTGGGAACACCACAGCCGTTGATCCGCTAATTCAGGTGATACCATTGAACGCAACGTATAGACGTCAACACACCGTGCCAGTCGCCTCTGATCTAACAAGCAGAAACACCTCTGTTTACATTCGATAAACACAGAGCAGCTCTGGTGAGAGGGATTCAGACAGATGATAGAGAGAAACAATAAAGCACACTGACTATGCCCTGGCTTCTTTCCATGTTGTTCTCCATTGTTTACTGTCCTGGTTTCTGTTGAACTGGTGACATCATCAACGCTTACCCAGCATGATGGTGTCACCAGACACACAGCTGCCGGGGGACAGTCCAAAAGTATCCAAAGTATGGGAATACTTTCGGGCAGCAGGTGATAGAGTAGTTTGTACAAGTTGTCGTTAGCTTGTCGTTAGCTTATTATAGGAGCACAACCGCGATGGTCAAGCACCTTAAAAGGAAACACACATTATGAATACTGTTTAAACTTCTAGTTAGAATGTGCTTTTTGTAAATCTTGTGAAGTACAAGAACCGACTGTCTTTGGATGTTAAGCAGGCCACCTCGACTCTTTGCAAATGTTTTGGTAAAGAACGTTGAACACCACTATGGACGAGCATTTATGGTAGATACTTTTTTTGTTTTTGACAGAGGGTTTATCGAATGAGCACACGCACACACAGACACAGTATAAATGTAACTTTTTGTCAGGACTCCTGTCTGTGTGTTTCTGTGTTTGTCTCCCTTCCTCCACCAGGAGG
>NW_015150868.1:632559-639646 GCF_000732505.1 Cyprinodon variegatus | reverse complement strand
GCAATGTAGTTTATTTGAGTGGAGTTGCCATATCGTTACGAGTGGCGTTGCCATATAGTGACGGGCGGAGTTGCCATATTATGACGTCATCAAAAGGCGCAGGCCCCCGAGTCAATCTGGCAGCCCGAGTCAATCTGGTACCTACACCGGTCCTAATGTCTCTCCTTAATCATACCGGCCCCAACACTTACTCTCCGCCCAAAGCACCTAACTGTGACAGTAAAGTTCAAGAAGTAATCCAATGTTAACTACCTAAATGATCCATGCAGAATATGCAAAAATATGTTGTGGTGCATTATGGGATTGGGCGGCGGTGGGGTTGGGGGGGTGTAGATGGATGCAGTCCTAGCCTGGTGTCACCATCCAGCAGCTACTCTACCAGCCCCAGGCTGACACAGCCACAGTTAGCCCTAACTTGTCTAGCCCTTTGGTGCATATTGCTGATAACATTGAACATCTGGTAAAAAGCTGTTTTTTTGCCATCGTCCATTAAGGTCCATTAAGTGTCCAGCTTGATTTCAGAGGAAGGACTAACAGTGTCAGCATCACCATGTTTGAACCAATCAGATGTAAAACAAAAACACCAAACGACAAGCTCTGTTTTTGAATTACGCTCTGTTTAATTCAGTCTGGCTGGCTAAGCTAGGTTAGTCTTTGTAATTAGAAGAGGACTCTCTCCCAATCCAAGATGGCTGACAGGCTATCACATATGTTGATCACTGGATGGAAAAAAACTGAACTTGATTTGAGTATGGAGGTAAAGGTCATTTTTGCTATTAATTAACCCTAACCCTATTAATACAAGAAAGAAAAATCTTTACTGTCTTATTTTAAGTACAGTATATGAATAGTCATTTTATTTTAGGGGCCAAAATATTTGTTCTGTTGGCAGATCATTTTACTCACCTACTTAAATGATGGGTTAATCACCTTCATTCTGCAGTTGTTGTTTTTCTAAAACTTATTTTCAGGTTATATGTTTTTACTGTGATGGAATAACCTGTTAATTTTTTATTCTAGGTTTACCAAACAGGTAAAATAAACAGTATGGAGTAGTATCCGAGTAACAATACTATTACTTTATTTTTGTTTTAAGAATTAGGGAAATGCAATTAACGACGTGAAAGTAAATCTCATACAATTAAGAAATATAAGCCATGTAGCTGATTCAAAATGTATTTAGAATTTACCTAAAAGTTAAGTTTTAGAAAAATACAAATTTCTTTGCTTAATGAATGTAGTCTGTGTTAGTATTGCTTAGTTTTTCATGTTTTGAAACCGCAAGGACATAAAAAGAATGGAAAACGATAGAATAGTCCAGAAGGTTCCTTTGGATTCCAGTGATAATGAGGAAAGTGAAAACAGAGATGATGTGCAGCTCCTGGGGAAGAACTACGATACAGAAGATAAAGGAGATGCAGACAGTCAGGATACAGAGAAACAGGTTGCTTACTTTCGATATGATGAAAGCCAGGATGCAGGGTGGGGGGGGTGAGGGGATCAGCCTCAGGGAATTTACCATCAGGCAATACTAGGCAGTTGCTTAGGGCCCCAAGTTCCTGGGGGCCCCATAAAACTCTGTTTCCATGTATGGTTAATACAACTATTCCTTATTTTTGCACATTAATAATGTTTTTGATGAAAATCCTTTCTCTAAAATGCCATCAGAACGCTGATAATATTAGGTGTGTCTCAGCCCCCCCCTCAGTGTCCACCATATTGGATCAGTCCATTTGCTGCACATGTTCAGAAAGGTCCAAACAGACAGCAGCAAACCATTTGAAAACAAACCATGCAAAGAGCAGTGTTGCCAACTTAGCGCTTTAGCCGCTATATTTAGCCACTTTTCAGACCCCTCTAGCACTTTGATTTCTAAAAAGCTCCTAGCGCCAAATCTAGAGACTTTTTTCTGCTACTGGAGACTTTGGAGACAACATCTAAAAGCAGCGAACTCTGCTCTCCAGAGCCAGTAGATTGGTAACCCCGCCTCCTGCTCTCCTCTATCTTGTCTGCTGTCATGATTCATGCAGCTATTATTTCATCCAAATGAAAAATGGAGAACAGATAAGCAGATCATGGCTTGTCTACAGTGAAAAGAAGGACTGGGTTATTTACTTTGGCCTTTTTGGAAACACAGGAAGGAGCAATCAGCTAAGTGAGCTTAGTGCTTGGAAAAAATCTTTCATTCCTTTAGAGACAGCATGAAAAGTCAGCTGAGTACAAAACATAGAGAGGAAAACAAGAAGAAAAGGGACAAGAAGAGAGGGACACAACCTAGAACAGATAATGGATGTCTATTCTATTAACATTTCTCTATCTGTAGAATGGGGCTGTTTATGTGCTGTCTCAGTTCAGAGGGCCCCCTGCCTGTTTTTGCCTAGAGCCCCAAATTTGCTAAATCCGCCCCTGATTTATTAAGTATTTTTATAATATTAACTACTGATTTATTGAAGCTTAGACATTTAAATATGTGTAGAAATGCTCACATGTAAATGTTCACATATGCCAGATTGTTCTTCTACAAACGGTTTAAGGCACTTCCTGTCTTTTACTCAGAGTTGCGCCTTTTCAAGAGCTGCAATTTAGGTTACTAAAATATAAAAACACACATTTAAAAGGTTATAATACGTTATTTGTGTAACTTTAGAAAATGATGCAATTATTGGATTTAAATTACACTGGCTGCAGAATTTGCAACCTTTCCCTATTTTAAACATACTTGAACTATAATAATTGTATGTAATTGTACATTTTATATAGAAATTTTTTATGACCAAAACATGTTTTAGATTTATTTTAGAAGGCGTTATTAGTAAGACTTTAAGCATTTGGTATTTGCTGTAAGAAGTTTAAATTAAGTTAATCCTTTTTTTTTTTTTACAGTTTTAAAATTTGGTTTATAAAACAAACTTCATAAAAATAGATTTTCCATGATTAAAGGAGGCTTCATCGTCTTTTACACGGAAGGCACATTTTTTAATCTAAGTTTAGAGCAAGACAATAGATAAGAAAGTAAAAGAGAATAACAAAATAATTACACCACAAAAAAAAGAAAATGATTTACCTTTTAGTTTATATTATTTAAATATCCTGTTAGCTGAAATAGTTTAACAGGTTTCAAAATACTGAATAAAATATTATTTAATTCAAAATTAAAATTTCAAACAAAAAAAGCTAAAAGGTAAAAATATAACAGTTGCTAAAATCCAGTGGTTTAGACATTTTAAAGAGCTTTTCTTTATTCTAGAATATCTACATCTAAGAAAAATACACAGAAAGCAGGAAGTTAGAAATCTTAACTTAATGTCATAGATGAACGGTTTGGAATGAAGGAGAGACGACAGAGTGAAACCTCACTGCCATCATCAAACATCCGAGTTAAACAAACGCAGAATCTGTCCAGATATTCTCACAGCAAATAGTGAAATAAAATAAAAGCCTGTTTCTTCTTTTCCTGTTTTCTGTCTGATTTTATCTTAGTAACACTCATCACTGTTCGGCTCCAGGACTTTTGTTCATAACTAATTTGTTTGAATTATTGACCACAACAATAAAATTGAGGTCTTCATATTTAGAATTATAGGATCATTTCCTTTAATTTTTTTCCTATAGAACAACAAAATTTAAAGCAAAGGAAATAATTAATGCAGATAATTTTAGATGACAAACCATTCTTGAAAATAACAAAAATGGGAATAAGAAAATAAATCATTTTAATAATTTTAAAATCCTCTTCATTTTACCAAACATAGATGATAAGCCAAATAAATTTAATTTGGCCTCAACGGCGTATGTTGAAAATTAGGTTAGTTAAGCTTTTCTATAACAGAACTCACATTTTATTTGATATTCATTCAGTACAGAAATTTAAAACATTTTTTTTTTTTTATCTCTTGAGTTTCGATTATGGAAAATTCATAAAGTTAACTATAGAATGTTTTAAATTATTTCTACACTTTGGTTTACTATTTGCTTTTCTTTCTCATTTCTGTTTCCGTTTTCTTTCAGGAAAAAAATAATCGGGCAATATTAAGATACATAATATCTAGAATATGTTGGTATAACTGGATATTTTTACATGTTAAAAAAAAACAAAAAATAACAAAATGGCCTTTTTATAAAACAGCTATAATCAGAATTCAAACTACAAACCAAAAGTATTGGGTTCTAATTATATGAATCATATTTATAATAATTCATATTAGCTATCTAGCTATTGTTGCTTCTTTTTAGAAATATATTTGTTATTAAATGGGTAGATAACCAGTCTTTATTCCCGTCTAATCATAAGAACCAAAGAGTATTTGGCCACTTGGAGGCGCTCTGACATCACAGAAGCCTAGTCAGCCATTTGCATTCCTGGCTCCCAGCCTTGGACCTGCTGGGCTTCCATATCCAATCAACTACTGTATCTGGTTCTCATGTCTAGGGGGATGGGAGCCCTGACTCCCCCTGCCTTTCATCTCCATCCTCTTTGTTTCTTTGGCCAAACAGAGGCGACCCTTCTTACATTGACTTCATTTTGTTTTTAATGAGAGCAGTTATGTCCAGAATATTGATATATATGAGTGAGGTTACACACCCATCTGTAGGAGGTATGAAAAAATATATTTTTCTGTTTGACTCTAAGAGAAATTCAGTTTGATGCCTCGTTTCTCCATTCAGCACCTGTAACCACACATTCTGGAGTAGATTTTCTACAAACATCCAAATCATAATTAATTAAGAGACCCTTTGGATCGTTTTTATATAACAACCCCAATTATCAATATAGGCCCCACATTAACCAATAGCTTAAATTAGCTTAAAATGAAGAGAATTAGAATCTAAACATGTTTTTTTTGTCTCATATCAGCTGAAATACTGCATATGCTCCAGATCTGTTCTCATAAATTCACTAATATTCTATTCTAATGTCTGATTTTTGATTCATTAAAGCTGCAGGTAAAAACGCCTGAAATTATCGAGGTTATTCCTCTTTAGCAGAATCAACGTGTAAAGTTTTTCTGCTAAAAAGCGCCGTTATTGGAGAATCCTGCATTTAGGAGGAAAAAGAAACAGGTTTGGTTTTTCTTCGCCGTCAAATGCAGTAGTATTGTTTTAACCTTGGATGCATATAGAATAAGGTGTTTTCTTTTAAAAATAACTTTATACAATACACATAAATAAAAAGTAAAAAAGCAGCAGCTTGAATATGACTATAATTATTTTACAACAAAAAAAATATGAAAGTCTCTTAGTTACTAAACATTAATCAAAAGATTTTTTAGCTTAGTTATGTTGTTTAGCACAGCTACACTGTAAGAATATAAGTATAATTGTCAAATATTCTTAAAATAAGTTTATTTTCCTTAAATTGATACAGTGTTGCAACTGAATAAGATGATTTACGTCTATAAAAAGAAAAAGAAAATCTCAAGTGCATAATATTTGATCATCCTTCATTTCATTGGCAGATCATCCTTTTTAACTGCATACCTGCTAAGATTAAGGGCAAGTGCACAGTGTTGTAAATATTTTGAAAGTAATATCCTATAATGCTGAAATGTTATTTTTTAAAATAATATTTTCCTGATGTAGCATGCAGGCAAATACTGTTGTTTCAACATTAGTTCTTTAGAAACCATTTTCTGTCCAGTGTGTCTGAATTGATTAAATTATTATAAGACAATTATTTTCTTTGTAATTAAATCTAATTTAAAAATGGATTAACAAATAAAAAAAAAATTAAAGCTAATGATCTAAAGTCCAGTTTGGTGTTCAGGCAAAACCAAATGCAGACAGAGGAAGAGAGCTGAGTAAAAAAAAAAAAGAAGTAAAATGATAAAGAATGAAGACAATTATGGTTTAAAAGAAGCAGGATGTGGAAATGTGTGAGGTCAACCAAGAATTCAGCAAATTACAATCTCATATGCTCCACCTTTAATGCTATTTCTTTTTTGCTCTTTCTTTCTGAGTGGACCACCATCTGTCCCAGTGGGCTGTGTTTCTGCCGGTCTGCAGGACGGGGAACCATGCTGACCCTGTTCCTGTTTACCTCCAACCACGCAGACCTCTCCATCAACCTCCCACCTTCACAGGCTCTCAGCTGACGCTGGCTAGCTGGCCTCATCACAGATAAATGCAAACAGCCAATTCAGAACCATGTAGAGTGGAGCCAGCAGAACCCACCCAGGTCAAACAAAGGAGCTGCTTCTGCAGACACAGACCCTCCACTCTGACAGCAGGGGACTGATGAGGAGATAGTGAGCTCTTATCACCGTCTGGGTGCTTCCCTGAACAATACAACACTGATGCTCCAGACTTGACTCCACCTGTTGAAGAGACTAATGCTGGACTCAGACAGCAAACAGCTCACCCACACCGACTGATTGATCACGTCGGTTTCAATGATTTGGGTTTCTCGTGACGGCCAGACGGCAGGCTCAGGGTGAGCCTGGCGGAAGATCTTTGGGATGCGCACGGCCCAGAAGATCTTCACTGTCTCTTTGGTGGCTTTAGTCATCTTTTAGGACATATTGTCTGATCCACAGCCAAGAAGAGGTGCTAGCACACTGGTGGACTGTCATGGTTCTGCTGTTTGTGGACTTCTTTGTTTCTTTTTGGGTTTTCAGTTACAGTGTGACTTTGTGTTTTCTTGGTCATTGGTTTCCCATTTTCTGTCATTGTATTTATTTTCTAGCTGTGTTTTTTTGTGTTGCTCTCTGTTGCCCCCTTGTGCCAGTCTCCTTTCCAATTGCTTCTAGTTCCTTCTATCCACAGCTGGTCCCTGTTAGCTGATTATCTTAGTCTTTGTTCTGTCTCCCATATATACTCCTCCTTTGCAGTTCCTCATTGCTGGCTTCTCTTCATTACTTTACTCCTCATGTGTGTTTCTCCCTGGCATATCCCTGTTTTTGGTTTCCTTTTTATTGTACTTGAATTTATGCTTCTGTTGCAATTTGTTTCTAAATTAAATCATCCCTGCCTCCTCATCTCTGCATTTAAGTCCTCAACAACAACAGGAAAAATAACGTCTCTGCTGGACAGTCTCCTCCTAGTACAGTATCTTTCTTTCTCAGATGTGTTTAATATATATATATATATA
>NW_015150868.1:622857-631684 GCF_000732505.1 Cyprinodon variegatus | reverse complement strand
GTTCAAACCAACAACAGGCATCATTGTATCTGTAAGTTACTTTTGTGCAATATTTTTTTTCACACCTTCCCCGCAGTTGGATAATGAAAATATTTCTATTCTATTCTATTAGGTTCATAGTCAAAATGCCTCTTTTTAAACTGTCATATATTTACTGTAAGACAAATGGTCGTATGAAGTGTGGACTTACTGCTTAAAGTTCTTGCAATAATTATCTTGCATCTTCTGAATTAAAAAAAGTGACAAGCTCCAGAGGGAGTAAGAGGTCATAATAGTTTCGACAACCTCTAACACCGTTTGCATTTATGAGTATTTAAGACCCGTGTGCGCGCTGATTTATTTCTCTTGAAACAGACCCTGAGAGCAGCAGCATCTCCAAAACAATTTACAGCAGACACATTTATAGTCTTCCATCGTAAAGTCACCACACTGATCCCATATTTCTCCCTGCATCATATTCACTGCTGTACAGTATTCTCCACTGAAAACACTGCTTCAATAGTTTACTGGGTTTTAAGCGGCCATATTTCTAGTTGTCTCTAAAAGCTTGATTTTGAGACGCTGGTTGTAAAAGGATAAAGGTTTAAAATGTAAACAAACGTGGGTTTGATTTCTGCACTGATAATGAACCAGTAACTATTGCAGCCACTGCATGCTTATAACTAAACATTAGGTATTAGAAGTTACTGCTCTGCATATTAATCCTGTGTGTTGCAGCACCCTCACCTGAGGTGGAGTTGCTAAAAGGTTAAAGGTCAGTGCCATCTGAACAACTGAGTGTTTATCAATCCCTGCTAATTTAAATGAGTCCTTATAGAAGAGATTCATGTTTGCAGCTTTTTGTCATAATCCTGGCGCTGATTATTGGCTTTTTCTATCGGTCCCTGTTCACCTGTCTAATTGGCCCCGCAGCTGTTTATGCTGTTTGCTTTCCTGCCATCTTCTTCTACCTGTTTTGGTGAGAGTAATTCTAGCTATCAAGTGAGTGATTTTTCTTGATTTTGATTCTGACCGGTTTCTGCTTCTGGATATTCGATATTCGGATGTCTCTTTGTCTCTCTGATCTCCTGGTTTGTGAAACTGGCTTGGACTGTTCTTAGGATTATTCCCCACAGACACTGTTGCATGCTCAGCGTTGGCTGGTACCAGCTGACCTGCATGCTGTGCTCAGAAGCGGTAACCACCAAAGGCGGTGAACAATCTTACCCCGGGTTCCTCCTTTCCCTCTAAATTGAACTGAACTCTCAACCAGAGAATCCGATAACCCGCCCTCAGGATGTTCCGCCGCTCTCATTTTGTTAAGAAAAAACTTGTTTAAAAACGTCCTGTTTGCTGAATATTGGGTCCAAGGTTCTGCAGTTGTTACACTTTTCTCAAAAAAGGCCAGTTATAATGTCCTGCATTTGGTGGTTTATGGAGATTTAAGTCTCTTTCCCACTGAAAATAGCGAGTTAGCACGTGTTTTTCAAACATAGGTCAACCTGCTGACAATCATGTTGCGTTCACACCGGACGCAGCAGGCGCAGCAGAAGCAGCGAGTTTACATGCAAAGTCAATGGTTGACACGGGTGAAGGCGCAGCAAAAGGTCCCGCGGTGCGTTTTGAACAGCAGGCGCAGTGCGTCTGAGCAGCTGAAGCAGTGCGTCTGGCGCGTTTAAGCATCTGACGCGCCGCAAACGCGCTGCTGCTCGAGATGGAAAAATTTAACTTTTGCTGCTCGACACGCCATGTCAACCAATCAGAGAAGCTGATCTGGGAGCTGGCAGAGAGAGCGACACAGCGCTGATGATACAGAGCGCTATGATCGCTCATCTGAAACAGTTTATTGACACATAAATTAACTTAAAATGCAGAAATCTGCCGGCAGAATATGTTGGCTTTTATTATTCTGGTGCCTGCAGTTTGGATTATTTAGATGAAAAACACCTACCAGCCGCCGCGGTGAACTGCGAGGAGGCGACCCGGCCAGAGTCTGCTGTTGAAGGGATTCCTACTGACAGCGCACCGCTGGTATGTGGGGGTCTGAGCGGCTCTGACAGATATAACATTGGAAGGCAGGATGGTAATCTGGATGAACTGACTGCACTGATGACGTTTTCAGGTGTATTTTCTCACTTAAAAACATATTAAAACTACTTTATTCCCACTGATCACAGCAAATATAGCTGCAAGGCAGAAAAAGGATAGTGAAGCTCCGCCCAACGCGCGTCAGACCCACTTTACCACCGCGCAGCCAGAGCAGCAAAGCTGCTTCAGCCGCGCGTCAGAACTAAACTGGTACAAGCAGCAAAAATGATTTTGCTGCTCCTGCTGCGTCCGGTGTGAATGTAGCATCAGCCTATAGCTCCCCTCCCATTGGCAACAAAGATGGTCTAAGCCCTCGCTGGCAAGCTGCGTGGCCTCTGTTTCCCCACCACTGCGTGTCTAGTGACAGCATCATGCTGGGTTAGCGTTGATGATGTTACTAGTGCAACAGAAATCAGGAAAGTAAACAATGGAACCCAGGGTGAAGTAAGTGTCCTTTATCGTTTCTCTCTGTCATCTGTCTGAATCCATCTCACCAGAGCTGCTCCATGTTTATCCAACATAAACAGAGTTCTTTCTGCTTGTTAGATCAGAAGTGACTGGCATGGTGTGTTGACGTCCGTACGCTGTGTTAAATGGATTCGCGTAATTTAGCGGGTCAACCCGGCTCTGGTGTTCCTGCAGGATGCCGATCAGAGCCGATTAATTTTAGTGCAGGTCGCTTGCCAAGTCATTTGACCAGGGTAGACACGCGTCAGTGAGCTGTTCCCACTTCCACTAAAAGCCCATTATTTTGGGGTTTTAACTGGTTTTTCTGCCAGTGGGAAAGGGGTATTATTGACCTTAGCATACCTAGCTTTGCTGCAGTTTTCTAAAAGCTTCAGGTGACCTCTAGCTAATTTAAAGGGATCCCATCATATTGATGGCCAAAGGAAACAAAAGTAATTGATCGACAACTTATTATGCGATTAACCTAAATAAAGGAAATAAAGAAGTAGAATTTTACATTTATTCTATTTTAAGTTTAGGCATATATATATATATATATATATATATATGATGAAAATTATTGCCTTTAGCACTATGGAGTATTTATTTGTTATGAAAAATAAATTTTCTTTCAGCTGAAAAGAAAGACAGTTGGTTTCACTGTAAGTTCACTTCTCCCTGTCAGGGTTAGGGGTCCTTAAGTCTCTGCTTTACCCATGATTTCCTCTTTCTTTATGTTGAGCTTTAGGTTGTTTACTTTTTAAGATGATTACTGTACTTTTTTTTTGTTGAGTTTCTTCATTTGGATTTAAAGCCGGGCGTACACTGTGTGATTTTTTTCAATCGTTGCACGCAGCTATTACTCACACTGTACGACTAACCGCAGGGTTTAGTCGTACAGTGTGAGTTCACAGCTCACGAATTATGTTCTCCCCAACACTCACATGGGATCTACCTGCTCACGCTGCACAACAAAAAAAATGTCTGACTCAGCTCCGCAGTGAGATGGAGCTGCTCTGACTCTTCTATCTGGAAGCCAAACAAATAGAAGAGGAATATGAAGCTTACTATAGAGAAACACGCTGCCTTGGCAATTTGTGCAATTTTGTGCTGAAAGCCCTAAAAAGAAAAGGCGGCGACATGTTTGGACAAAGAGATGGCTGAGCAAATGTGTCTTCTATGGTCTGTCAGTTTTACAGACAGAACTGCATTTCAGTCATTGCACCCCTACCACGCTGCTGGGTTTACATCTGAGAGGAAGAATAAAAAGAAAAACTCTTCTTTGCGCATTTGCCCACCTTCCTGCTCGGGAGGTGGTTGTGAGAGGCTGATCGCCCCTCGTAACCCCCTGTACATTACATGACTCACGATCAGGCTGAATGTCGCCCCAAAATCCGCACAGTGTACCCCGGGTTTAAGTTGTACTTAAAGAATCTCTGTTTTGGTTTTGCCTTAAGCCTGTTATTAGTTTTATTTTGATTTTACCGTTTTTGTAAAAATTTTTGTTGACATTGTCCATAAAAGTTTTTTGAAGAGAACAATATTGTAAGGTACACTGTTTTTGTGACATAAGTTCAAGCAGACAGTGAAAGTGCTTGTGCCATTTGGGCAATGATCAGCCAAATGAAAGGTGTTTATTACAAAAATAACAGTTTTTCCAGGTTTTGGTTTTGATATTGTTAAAAGTTATGTGTCCATCCAAACATCTGGTTAAACCAACCAACCTAATAATCCAATTTATATTGGTAAAAGGGCAAACCAATACAAATTGGTCAATGTGGCCAAAATACTGGTTAAGTAGTATAGCAACTTTCAATAGTCATGGCAAAGTTCTGAACCAACAACTTTTGGATTGAAAGGCAAAATGTTACAGCTGACACTGCTTTCAACACTAAGCAATACTGAATACTAATAATTTACCTGACACCAGTGGCTTGGATAGTTCCTCATCATTATATTGTTTAATCCATCCAAAATTATTTTAACCTCTCAAAACTTACCCTTTTAAAGTGTTTACATCTAATAACTCAGAATGCATGAAAATTCCACTGGTTGTTCACCAATGTAGACATGTTAGACATTGTTGGAAAGCTTAGAATCTCCACAATTCAACGACCAAGTTCCTTTTATGGACACATTGAGCACCAAAGCACAATTAACACAGAAATAGCAGCATGTCAAAACGTAAACATGACAAAGCGGCCGGCAACAAGCAAGCAGGTCTTTATTACTGGAGTTCAAAAAAGACCTGTTATTTTCGAGAATAAAAAAAACAACTTTGAGTCATTTTTGAACTGATGCAGCTTGGACTGTGTTTTAATCACCCAATTCATTTATATATTCAGAAATTAGAAAGTGTTAGCTTTCAAATTATGTATCATACATGTCATTTGGGCTTACAGTTCCTAAGTTATTTGCTTTTCCAATTGGGAGGCAAAATAGGTGAGAATTTCCCAAAATTAGGTTGCTGTTAAGAGGTTTGTTGTTTTTCTAACCAATCTATTCTTAGAATATATCCAAACTCTATCCAACTGAATGCAACTCTCCTAAAAACCCCTACATGTTGATTAAACACTAGTGAGGCTTCTGTCAGGTTTTGGTGGAAGTTTTTAGAGGGAGCAACAGAGGGTGAACAAGAAATACATAAGAACTCACAAACAAACCAAAACAACCAGAGTAAGGCAAAATGGAAATAAACCAATGAAAACTCAAAGAGAAAAGTTAACAGAACTAAAACCATGACCACTTCGGACGTCATCAGCCTTGATATGCACTTTGCAGAAACGGCTCCTCCCCAAGTCAACACACGCCTCGAAGCCTCAGCGCATCTCATTGCAATGGCGGACTAGTGGTTAGGGCATAGGTCTTGGAATCCTGAGGTTGTGAATTCGAAACCCAATCCAACAGACTGCCACTCTGAGTCCATGAGCAAAAGACCATTAACCCCACACTGCTCCCCGGGTGCTGCACAATGGCAGCCCATAGCTAACCAAGGGTTAAATGCAGAGAGTGAATTTTGTTGTACTGTGATAGTGGAATGACAATAAAAGTTCTTAAAAAAAAAATTAGATCACTACATTGAGGCTCTAATTGCATTTTTAAAAACTAAAACATCCAGGCCTAAATGTGTCTGTTTTATACTTTACAGCATCTTCTGGTGTAAAAATTTTATTTTTTTTCTGCTTCTTGTGTTGGTTGCTACGGTGTGTTTTTTTCTTCTCCCCCATAACTGATTGCTAAGAACTAAGGTTATGGCATCTTTTTTGTTACATTCAGATATCCATCCTTCCATTCAACAAAAACACACAAAGACTAAGAGACAGAACCTCTGATCGAAAGGGAAGGAAGATGGGCAATCATGGGGTTAGCTTAATGTCCTTAGCTCAATACAACTCAATACGTGGCGTCACCACCACTCTCTGCTTATGTGAAAGTCTGGCGTCACCCAGGCAAGCCAGTAGACCCGAACACTACATCTGTCTGTATGTGGGGGGGTGAGTGTTTGCAAGTTTGTGATGGTTGGAGCCATGGAGGTAGAGACACATAATTTTGTTTTCAGCCAAACTGCAAAATCAATACAAAGTACATCTGAAGGAGAGCAGAAAGACTTTTATCTGCATGTGTATGAATATACAGGAGTGTCTGTGTTTTCTGTGTGTGTATGAGAACTGCCCAGCAACCCACAGTGATGCAGAGCAGCACTACTGGTCATGATTATCCCGATAGTGTCTGCAAAGACCATCAACGGTACCGCTGGTTGTCAATGACTTGAACAGATGGAGGCATATGGGGAAGAAAGGTCTTAGCAGCCATTCAAAATGGCCCTTCCGAGCTGAATGGGAAGGCCCACGTCCCTGCAACTCCCAGCAATATCCCCTCCCACTTCCAGCCAGCGGAATGATCCACATTTGCATATCTTTTTACTCTGACTCCACCCTTTCACTGAGTTACAGGGTCTGACCAGGAGATGACGCTTCTCTTTAGATCTTAATGTCCACAAATCATGACAGAAAGAATATTTTAGTACAAAGATAGATGTTTAAAAGGGAATTATAGGGGACCAACCAAGGGCCAGCCAAGGACCAATCAAGGGTCCATCAAGGAAAGTGGGGAAATATTCAATTGCTACTACTATATAGATATATATATATATATATATATATATATATATATATATATATATATATATATATATATATATATACAGACATTTTTGGTAGCAGGTGCTCAGGCTGGAAAAAGTGCACCTGCTGACTTATAATGGTCATACAGTCCATAGGTAGCAATGCCAATTAAATAGATCATTTCAAATCCATTAATATATTAACAAACTCAAAAAACTATTGATTTGATCAAGTATTTTTTTACTTTATCTTGCATTATGTGAAAAAAAGAAAAGTTAAAGACTAGAGCACAAAAGAAATAGAAAACAAAATAGAGTTATCAGGTGCAGGAAACAGATGATGCTGTACAACACATTTGGGTTATGTGTAACCCCAGAGCACTGAGTCCAGAGCCGGGAGACCCAAAGCCCCAGACGCCGAAAGGGACCCAAAGAGCAAAGGCACCAAGGAGGGGCCAGCCCAGGAAACCTGACCCCCACCAAGGGAGGAGAAGTGAATCAGGCCCTGGGCCCCAGGGATCCGAGGCCCCAGGGGCGCCCCACCCCCCGACAGGAGCCCCGGCCGGCCAGGCCCTGTGGAGAAGCCGCCAGGAATGAGCCAGTAGCCACCAGGGCATCCATCCCCAAACCCTGAGCACCACCAGTGCACTGGCGAGCCCCAGTGCCAGCCAGTGGAGGGAGAGCAGGATGGGGGGAATGGGCTCCGCACTTAGCGGAGACTTGAGATGTGTTTGGGACACGGAGCAGTTCAGACCCCAACCTGGGAGAGAGAGAAAAAAAAAAACCTCAGTCTCAATTACGCCTTCCCACCCTAGTGCCCCCACTCACACCACACAGAAAAAAAAGCACAAAAAAAACACGGACGCACATTCAAACATAAGACTCACATCCAATAATACCAGGACCAAAGACCGGTGGTTGATTATCGGATGACCCAATAAGTGAACCTAAAATCCGGATGGGGGGAGGGGAGCGGTGACACCGCCACACCAACCCATTTTGTTCCTGCTTCAAGTCCGGCCCCCCACCCCGCACCCGGACTAGACCACCCCCAGCAAAAGCTCCCCTGTGATAGGGACCAACATGCCCCGCACAGGCCACCCAACTAGAGCCCCCCTATCTCCCCTAACTAATTCACCCAGCCACTACACACCCCTCCAACCTTCTTTGGGGAGAGCAGAAGTGACAGCCCCGCCACCGGCAGGCCACCCAGGCCTTGCAGCAGCCCCACGCCAAGACCATGGACCAAGCAGCTTGCTCTTCCTCCAGGACCCAGATTCCAGGTTGCCACTGGGGAATAGGGGTGTGAGAAGACCCCCATCCTCCCTGCGCCGGCTCAAATGTGGTGGTGTTGCGTCTTGCTCTCAGGTGTATTAAAACTGGGAGTACCAAAAGGGGGTGTCCAGCACCATCCACACCCTCTCCGGGAGCGCCCCCACCCAATCGACAATCCAGAACCCTCAATGTCTAAATGCGAGAGAGGATGGGGGGAGCTGACTGTGGTGAGGCCCATGAAATAAGCCCCCCGGGTGCCCTTGACCTCCACCCCCCCAGACAATGCCCTACATAGATGTGTGTTGTGAAAATGTTGTAGATCGAAGTGGCCGGCCAGCCCGTATGCACCATGCAGAACCCCCACCTCGGACAAAGCCCCCACCAGGGGACACCAGGGGAAAATCCTCATCTCTCCACCACCACCCCCCGTCCCCCCATCAGAAATGTGATCCCTCCCCTACATTAACATTCAAACCACTCACCACAAAATGATAAAAGACATTCAGGCCGAGATCATTCTCACTCCCGGCAGGGCCCGACAGCGGGGGCCGTACAGCGACCCAGACCCCAACCAGCATTCCCCACAGAACCCAAACCCCCGACGCTCCGCTGGGGCACCTGCCCGAGGGCAACGCTACCCAGGGATCCTAGACCCCCGGACCCACCCTGCAGCAGCACAGCTACCAGGCCAGTAGTCCACGTCCGCCACCACGTAACCCCCCGAGAACACCGAGCACCCTGCCGAGCCCCCAAGGACCCCCGAACAAGCCCCAATGCCCCATATGACGTGCCCCACAGCCCCCCACTACACTAAGTGATGGAGCTACACTTGTCACAACGCGTTATTATCCAAGTCATCTTGAAAACATTCTTCTTCCAAATGTTGGCTACATATTACGGGTTTTTTCTCTGGCC
>NW_015150868.1:615621-621768 GCF_000732505.1 Cyprinodon variegatus | reverse complement strand
TCTACTGGTGGTGGTCAGGGGGCCCGGTCGCGCCAGTGTACGGCAGCCTCGCTTCTGTCAGTGAGCCCCAGGGCAGCTGTGGCTACAATGTAGCTTGCCACCATCAGTGTGTGAGTGTGTGTGTGAATGGGTGAATGAATGTAGTGTAAAGTGCTTTGGTCAAGTCTCCTGACTTGAATAAAGGCGCTATATAAGTACATGCCATTTACCATTGAACAGGATGGAATCATTTCAGATTTAAAGAACTTTCAGAAGTTTAAATTCTGAATATGAGCAAACTTTTCCTTTAATAAACTGAGATTCAAATCCCCAACTCTAAATTGATCTACCTTAATGTCAGGAACACTGAGTTTTGAGTTTCACAACAGCTGCTATGGATTAGTTCAACCAACTCTAAGCAGGTCCACTCAGAGTTGAGCACATGAGTAACAAGTATGAAAAACCATTTTTCATCACCGGTGGCTGTCGCTTCGCATCCATCGCAGGTGTTGCGTTGCTGCACTGACTCTGGATTCTCAAAAATCAGGCCTGTGGTGTCGCTTGACATATGTCTACAGCATCACATCACACCTGTTTTAAGCCTTTATTTAGTAAATATTTCGATCCATTCACTGGAAAGGCATTTGGTGTGAACTCATCTCTAAATTCTACCTAATGGGGATAGGGAGGGATAGGATAGGTTGAAAGAATGCCGAAACCCAGATCCCAACAAAGTCTATTCCAGTGTTTGAAAAAAAGACTTGAGCACTTATTTGGATTTGGATGTTTTTTATTCTGCATAATGAAATAGATAATAACACAAATCTAACTATAAAAGAAAAAATGGGAAAAGTCTAAAACTGAAAGAGGGATGAGCTACAGATTGCACTGCAGATAGATAACTGCAGTCAGACTGGAGCCAGAGATAATGAAGGGAAAGACACACGATGTTAATGACTCGCTGTTGTTCACAAGCAGTAATGGTATACTAATGCACAATTTAGAGAGCAAGGAAAGAGACTCATTGAATGATTGGAGGTTTTCCAATAAGCCTGACCAGCAGAAGACTTGCTAAGAAAAGATCTGAGTCCGATGAGTGAATCCAACAATTTATTGTTTTATCACAAGGTTTAGGATTAAATAATGAAACTAAAAATGTGCTTTTATTGTTAGCTGGTTTAATGGAAAGGGAGTCATAGCACCTTCATTTCACGGTACTGTCTAAAGCAGGACTTCCAAAATGTTTTTGCCCTTTGACCTGAAAAAAAAGAAGAGACTGACTATAATAAAATACGATGCCAATGTAGAGACAATGTGTGTCAATGATTTCTTACCTGAAAGTCCATCTCAACGAAGCATTTGACTCATGCTGTTAACCTAATTAGTCCAACTGGGAGAATACAAGAGGACAGGACATGGAGGGGTTAGAGTTATTTAGTTTTAGTTTAAGAAAAGCAAGAACACAAACTTCAAAAATGCAATTAGTGAAAATCACAAGAAAGAGTTTCTGTATGAGAAGTTGAACTGTAAAATGAACTCATGCACTGTATAAATAAACACCTCTTTGAATCCTCAAAGACGCAAATGGTCCTTTATAAGTACAAAAATCAGGAGTAACGAACAGGGCCTCTGGATAATGTCGAACAGAGGATGCTACTGAATCTTTTTAAATTTTTTTTAGACAAATCCAATCACGCTAGGTTGGTTCGCGGGTGGCTGAGCCTGCTGGTGCAACTGCCATCAGAGGCGGGCAGACAGTCTCCTCACCTCGGCTGCTCTCCGTTGTCATGGTTGCGGTACTAGTGTTCACCTTCGTTAGTTGGGTTTTTCCAAACAAATCCGAAATGCGTTTCTGTGCCATATATTTCCTCCTGTTTTTTTTCATAAGACTGTGGCCGTTTCTCAGTTCAAAAGAACGCGAGTACGGACTCGTGTCCTCACCAAGTATGTTCTTGAGAAGAACACAGGAAAGTCTGGACTGGGGGAGAACAGGAGCACGAAGCATAAATATGGGTCAATTGGAAAAGAAGTGTACTGATGACATCACCACACACTCAGCTCGTCTGGAGCTGCTTTTCAACTACTGCCATTAATAGTCTCTAAATAATGATAAATTCTTACTTTTTCATTCAGTGGGGGAATAATAATTAACATAGTCAGATAAACACAAACCAAATTAACATTTTGCCAAATAAAACAAAAAATCACCATGATAGCCAGCAGGCCTTCACACACGGCTATGCTGAGAGAGGGCTGCTGCAGACGGGCTGCGGTTAGCAATGGCTGCCGTTACCATCAGAGCTCCGCTGGGTGCTTTGGACCTCTCAACTTCTGAATAGTTTTTTTAAATTACGCATTAAATCGGTAAATGGGCCATACAGTGACGTTTAAAACTATAATTCTAGTAAGTATAGTTCTCGCCTGAAATATTCATAAAACGTACTTTCATTGAACAATGGCAACAAAAAAGTGAACTTTGAACTTAATATTTGAACTCTTTGAGTATGGAGGACCAATCCTGCCAAAATTAAAAATAAATACAGAAATAAATAAATGCTCAATAAATAAATAAGAATAAAATTAATTGCCCCCCAAAATACAATAAATAAATAAATGTAGGTAGAAATTAAATTATACAGTAAGACATAAATATTCTCTTTTTAATTAGCTTCTTTATTTATTCGCTTTTGTTATAATTGCCTTACTTATTTATTCAATCCAATCCAATTCACTTTATTTATATAGCACGATTTCAATAACCACAAGGTTTCCAAAGTGCTGCACAAAAAAGATAAAATAACTAAAATAAATAAGAGTAAATAAAATAAAATAAAAGCACTGCCCGCACAGGATAAAAATATGCATGTGTATACATTATTATACGTTGTTGTCCGTTATAATCTTCAATTTTATTTTTTATTTATTTATTACTTATTTTTGTTAAGTATTTATTTATGTGCATGTGATAATATTTTTTTCTGTGTCATTCTTTCTTCGTATATTTTTCCCCTATTTATTTCTGCCTGTCGTATTTACATTTCTGTATGCATTTCTGCCTCTTTATGCAAATGAGGAAGGGGTGTGTCTTAAGGGCTCGACTTCTGCTCATTGGTTGGTTAGCGTTTACTGCATCGCTCCAATCTACAGGAGGAGAGGAGAGTCTGAAGAACGCGAGTACAGACTCGTGTCCTCGCCAAGTATGTTCTTGAGAAGAACCCAGGAAAGTCGGGTCTCGGGGAAAACGGGAGCATGCACCATTAATATGGGTCAATTGGAACAGAAGCGTACTTGTGACATCACCACATGCTCGGCTCGTCTGAAGCTGCTTTTCTCCTCCTGTTATTAATCGTCCCTAGATAATAATAATAAATTCAGATTTTTTTCATTTAGTGGAGGAATAATAATTAACACAATCAGATAAAAACAAATCAAATGAAAACTTTGTCAAATACAACAAAAAATCGCCATCATAGCCAGTGGTTCTTCACAAACAGCTATGCCGAGAGAGGCCCGCTGCAGACGGGCTAATGTTAGCCCTGGCTGCTGTTAGTTTCGGAGCTCCGCTGGTTGCCGTGGTCCTCTCAAGTTCGGAGCATTTTTTAAATTAAGCATTTTAAATTAAGCATAAAATCGGTAAATGGGCCATATGGTGACGCTTAAAAGTATATTGTTATCGCCTCCAATTATCTTAAAACATGCTTTTATTGAACAACAGCAACAGAAAAGAGAACTTTTAACTTAATACTCTGAGCTCTATGAGTAAAGAAGATGGCCGCCAACCAATGAGCAGAAGTTGACTCTCTAGGACACGCCCCCTCCTCATTTGCATAATGAGGCAGAAACGCAGACAGAAATGTAAATGCGAAATTTTTGCGGCTGAATTTTTTTCTGGTGAATTTTTACCAGATAAAAATTGAGTGTAAGGAATTCAATGTCTAAAAAAAATTCAGTGTTAAAAATTCAGTGTTAAAAAAAGGCAGATTTCAAAGACTGTTTTTCTTCCATAAAATATTGTATGCTTATTTATTTTTTGTAGCATTTATTTATTTCTGTATTTCTTTTTAATTATGGCAGGATTGGTCCTCCATATTTGAGCGCTCCATTGGAAGCTGCTGCTGCAGTGCATGCTGGGACAGCTATAAATCTCAAATACGGACAACTCTGCTCTGATGCATGCTGGGTAAATAAGGAGGGGCGAGAACAATAACAATTTTTTGTCTATTTTTTCATTTCAAGGTGAGGATAACAAACATTCATCATTATCAGTTTTTGTTATTACTGTTAATGTTTTGGTGGATGTTGCTTGTTGCAATAATTATTGTAATTATTAAAGTTATACTGATTATGGTTATTTATGTATTTTTGACGTTACTGATTATTTAATTATAATTGATGTTTTTAATCTATGTTTCTATGTTTTGTGTTGTAGAGGTTGTGAGTCTCTGTATGGAAAACTTTCCCAGAAATAAGGAACATTTTGATGTCTTTTAGGTACTTTAGTGGACCAATGACTAATAGCTTTTTTTTTTTGTTTTTTAGTGGACCGTGCAAAACACAGATTTACCTTCAGCAAGCCTCAGAAGGGCAAGATTTATGTAAAAAAGTAAACCTGTACATGAAATTATGTTTTCTTTTTATGAAAGATTTTTGTTGTTGGCACATATAAACGTACTGGTGTGATAACTTATTATAGATTTGATTGGTTTTTGGTCTACATCTATGTTGAATACATAGCTCCGCCTGTAGAAACCTCCTGTAATGGTTGGGCTTTAGAAATGGGTTAGAGTGAATAGAAGTCAATGGAAATGCCCCACAGTGATGGAGATATATTAATTGCCTTATGTTCAATTAAGCTTTTTCAATCAACCAAGCCACTGTATGGACTTGTAAGGGGAAAGGAATAAATTCTCTCTTTATATCTAATTTCTTATCAGAAGCCCTGGTTTTCATGTTATGTATCTATAATTGTATTGTGTAGCCACGGCTCTGCTGAAATGTTTCCGGATGGCTGTGGGCTGCGTTGCTGTCTACTGTCTTTAATTCCCTTTTAATACTACTTAATAATAACTCCTATCAAGAGGATAATGGTATTGGTAGACCATTATTCTCATTTATCCCTGCGTCTGTGATATTAATCTGTTTTCCCAAGACAATATTCTGAGTGCAGACGGCTGTTGAGTGGAATAAGAGAATGTATGCATCTAGATGTGAAGTAATATTTGTATCATGTAACTCGGCTGGACCAACAGTAAGTTGGAATATTAATAGAAACAAACAATAAACTGCCTTATGTGAGCTGACATCTGGAAAAAAAATGGCTCTATTCACTGGCTTTTTTTTGTTGCTCCTGTATAAATATTGTCACTCTTGCCTCCCTAACTGTGGATCTCACTGCATGATAGACCAGGTTTTATTAGGTTGTGTTTTTTGGCTGTTATTCAGCTATTATTAAGGACATATATGTTCCTAACAGAGCACTTCGTTCTCAATCTGCAGGTTTACTAGTGGTTCCTAGAATTTCTAAAAGTAGAATGGGAGGCAGATCTTTTAGTTCTCCGGCTCCTCTCCTGTGGAACCAACTACCAGTTTTAGTCCGTGATTTTTGGAGTATTCTTTTGTTTTGACATATTAGTTGCCTTCGGTGTTATGTTTTAAACTCCAAAAGAAAGATCCTCCCTTCACTGTGAAACCGCCTCTCTGTGTGTCTGTTCAGCCATTGTTATGATGTTGCCCTAGATACACTGCAACTTGGCTTCATTCTGCTTCTAGTGATGAGACTCTTCTTTAAGAAGGCAATATTACAAAAACAAAACACGTTTTTGGGTGTAAGACCTTAGCTTATTAAGGAAAAATGACTGTCGCTGTGGATATTAGCTGCTAAAAGAGTCACTTTGTTTCAACTTGGAGCAAAATGTTTGCCTTACTTTAATGCTAGAGGACTGGTGCAATGCAGTCAAGGTAGTTGCTTCCTGGAGGGGGCAGATAATCACTGTTCTTTGTAAAATGTTCCCCTGATGCAAAGGGGCTGCTGCTCAGAGAGAAGAATAGTCGGACAGAATTACCTATATGAAACACCTTGAAGATTTAGACCAGCGTATGCCTGATCAGTGTTGGGCACGTTACTTTGAAAAAGTAATTAGTTATAGTTACTAGTTACTTCTCCCAAAA
>NW_015150868.1:613724-614777 GCF_000732505.1 Cyprinodon variegatus | reverse complement strand
GCGCGCACGAGTCCTATCATGAAAAAAGGTTATTTGTGCGACCTGAGTAACGTGCAGTAACGGGGTGTCTGCAATGGTAACTGCGTTACAGTTACAGTAGGAGTAATAATTTTGATTACTTGTTACTAAAAAAAGGTAACGCCGTTATTTTTAACACCTTTAGTCCCATCACTGTGCCTGACGTACAAAAAATCTGGCAAAAACACTGGCATATGTTCGATAAGTTATGAGCACACTGAGGTACGCTGCAACACACTGGCACACGTCGACACACGGTAAGTACGACATATGCCAGCGTATGCAATGCGTGGGGCATAAGTTACAGGTAAGTTCTCTGATGGTCATGGCGTCCAGCTTATCCATAACCTATAAGTAATTTAGAACTTCTCTCCAACGCATATCCACGTATCTGACGTGTTCCAGACGAGCGCTGAACGTGTTTCTAACTTCCAGCTACTGTATAATGGCGTATCGGCAGCGTTTTGGTATAAAGGGGGTTCACAGGAGGAAACCGTCAGTTCTCCTCCAGACTTCATCCCCATCATAGGGTGAGCCAGAAGGTGAGAGTGATGGATCCTCCCTGCGTTCACGCCCACCACCAACACACTTCCTAGCAGACATGATGCTCTGCTGCGACTGCAAACATTCCTTCTTTCTTTTTTCTTTTATTCATTCTTTTTGTTTTGGGTGGGAAACAGCAGCTAGGTTGATAACGTGATCAAAGACATATTTTTATGCAGATCAGGTAGCAGCTTTAACTAATGCTTTGTAATACGGGCATTATGCTACCATGTCGTGGTTGGGTGTGTCTGAGAGCGGTGTTGGTTTGGAGGACCTGAATGCAGAGACGAGTTGGCAGAGGTGAATTTAAGTGGTTTAATAAGGTTCACAGGCACTGAGGCAGTAATAAAAAAATCCAACAAAAAATAACTCACGAACCAGAACCTAGGAGACATCAGGGGAAAACCAAAATCTAGGAACCAGGAAGAGACGAGGAAGGCAGACAGACTATTGACCAGAGGTTAGATGAGAGGTTAGACGAGGATCCAGCAA
>NW_015150868.1:610463-613258 GCF_000732505.1 Cyprinodon variegatus | reverse complement strand
GGAACCGGCACTAAGGAACTGCACAAGGAAAGTATATTTGGGAGACAGAACAAAGACTGGACTAATGAGCTGACAAGGTGTCATGGTGTCTGTGTGTGGCTGAGACTTCAGGTTTCCCAACAGATCTCCAATTGGAGGGCGTGCCAACCCGACAGGTGACTCACCTGTTTCTCATCTGGTGCAGCTCTTATAAGGAGCAGCTGGACTACCATTCACCGCCTGATTGTCCGACTAAGTTGGCTGTTACTCCGTCTGCCTGCCCGCTCTCCACCGTTTGGTCTCCAGCCCACCTTTCCAATCCACAAGCCCCCTCCGGGATCGGCTCTTCTTCTAGAACAGTAAGCTTCCTCACGTTCTTTTCCCCACTTGGACAGATTCCCTTCCCGAACCCCCAATAACACCTCCTCTCCGTTTTCAGACGCAGCTGATCTGTCTGAACCCTGCTTGGATTCTGTTTTCTGTTCAATAAAGATACCGATCCTTTGGTCAGAAAAATCCCCTCGATCATGACACAAGGAACAGGTGTGGACTCAAGAAATACAAAAGAACTAAAAAATATTAAAAAAAAAACCAACTAGAATAACACAAAATGGAAACAAACCCAATAAACTAGAAAACACAGAAAGACAAGAATAAAAAGAATAACCAAAAACTCAAAAAGAAAACTTAAACAGAACAAAAAAGTGCAGAGTCATGACATGCCATGCGTTATGCATAAGTAAGGCTGTCGTTGGACATAAGCTCTGGGCTCGTTATGAATGCTCTATGTACACGCCCCAAATTGGAAAATACAGAAAGTTCAGCGTATGGAGATTCTGAGATGTCAGGCAACGCTGGCTAAATCGGCATGGTGTGACGCCGCCCTACTAGTGCTTAAACCTGAAAAAATTACATTTAGCATGATTTAGGCCAGGGTTTGTTAACCCTGGTCCTCGCTGCCCACGTCCTTCATGTTTCAGATGTGTCTCTACTCAGGTAAAGCTGAATTAAATGTTTGAATTATCTCCTTGGCATTCATCAAAATGCTGCAGGCTGCAATATCCTGTTGATCACCTTTTGTGTGGAGGCATGGAAACCCCGGGTCCTGACGACTGGGGTTAAAAAATTTTATATAGACCCTTTATAACTTCAAAAATAAACAAAGTCAGTGGGTGAAGAAACAAAACATGCTTTTACCCACATTATGGGAAAAAAACATTGATCTCTAAATGAGAAAAAAAAAATCATGAAAGTTAATAATATTTTCAATGTTTTTTGAAACCTTTACCCATTACTCTACTCTTTTTGTATCACTGTACAGTCCTTTTGTCTTTTTTCCTACTCTACAGTCTAGGAAGAACAACAGAATGAGTAGAACGGGGAGGGGGGCTCAAAAACAGAGCAAATAGAGGACAAATAAGAAAAAGGAAGGAGTTTACTGTAGACGGTGACCCAAGGGCAAACGGAGAACAGGAATAAGACGAGAAGAGCAGGGGCAAAGTCCACTCTCATTTTTTATCCATTACTTTTCAGGGTCACATTTTGGGTCATTGCTGTTTGTATTCATGTGCTTGACACACACTGCTCCACACAGTCAGCGGATTGGGTCGCTTTAAACAAATACGTCTTTCTGCCTCTCCACTTTTTCACCCGAAAGAAATCGTAGGAGGAGGAGAATAAAAAGCGTAGACCTCCATGAAGAGGATAATCACAAACAGTGGCTTCTCTTAACACTTGCGATGCTCCAGTTTCCATGACAGGAGCAGACAGCGGGATGAGGCATTTGGATTTGACCGCAGGCCGACCTTCTCCCTGTTACCCTCTCACCTCTCCTTCACCTCCCTCCCATCATCCTTCATCATGGACAGAGGAGGCCCCATGTGCACGACACACACACACTCAAGCTTGTCCTGGGACTGACCTCTGCTCTGCGCCGTAGAAATGCTGAAGGAATGACTGCTCATACACACACATAAACAACACACTGTGGACAGGAACAGTGGGGTTATAAGAAAGAAAGAAATCTCAAAAACCAAAATATAATCAGAGAGGAACAGATCTGACATTCCTTTCATCGCCCTCTGTATACCTCAGATCATGTAGAAGTATGGAAACCAGAAGTGTCATAGAAAGAGAAGCATTCACACACTCACACAGGAAGACATATGGGGAGTAAACCACGATGAGATCAGTGTATACACACACTCACAATCAAAGGCCTGAAACAGACACACACTCAGATGTCAAGGTGTTTATGTGATGCAGATGTTTGGCAGGAAGCAAGCAGCATTGTGAGACACAAACATATTTGACTCAGGAGACATGTGGTTGTGTCGAAGCTATATACAGTTCAAAAGTACTTTAAAACATCTTAGAAAAATCCATATGCTATGTACAAAGGGCAAACTGGGCATTTAGAAGAGCTATAAAGAGGTCAGAGGTCAACTTTGAACCACTCAACTGGTCTGTTATCACACAGTGGACTAGGGTCACTCATGGGCTGCAGACATGTATACAGTATGTGTGTTTGGCCTAAACATGGTCATCCAGACAGACACAGACATGCTCATCATTTCAAGTCTTTTCTTAAAGGTTTTTAATATTTACTTAAAGGAACAATAGATGAGGAAATAAGACGAGTGACACGCCTGGTGCAACCACCGGTGTAATCAGACGATAACTACTACTATTACCACTACTACTACTACTACTACAACTACTGCTACTACTACAACTACTGCTACTATCACTACTACTGTTGGGATCCAGAGGCTTGCCCTCCAGAGGGCTCCGAGGATCCCTTCCTGTTTTTATGT
>NW_015150868.1:607757-609384 GCF_000732505.1 Cyprinodon variegatus | reverse complement strand
GAACAAACTTTTCAGATATTAGCAGGCTACGTGAGAAACGCAAACACGGAGCCAGCTCAACTTCCGGTTCCGGAGTCAACTCCGCCTCAAGGGTCAGAGCCAGTCTCGTCACTTCCGGAATTCCGCCCGTCACTTCCGGTTTCAGTTCCGCTTCTAAGGTCAGAATCTGTTCCGTCACTTCCTTATTTCCGTCCCTCACTATTTTCTGGCGAATCTAGTGAATGTAAAAGTTTTCTTTGGCAGTGCAAATTATTTTTTGAGCTAAATTCGTCCAGTTTCCCTGACGATGAGAGAAAAATAGTTTTCATTCTCTCACAATTATCTGGCAAAGCCCGAAAATGGAAAGAGACCCGCTATTCTCCTGAATCCACTATTACCTGTACTTTAGAACAGTTTTTAAACGAATTCACCCTAGTTTTTTTTCCGGTAAATCACCTGAGTCTCATGGTCTGTCAAACTTGAAACAAGGAAATAGAACCGTAGAGGAGTTTTCGATAGACTTCCGGGTCAGAGCCGCTGCTTCCGGTTGGACTGATGCCATGTTAAGAAACATCTACATAGACGCACTAAATAAAGAGATTAGAGACAAATTAGCTACAATAGAAGAACCTGCAACCCTCGAAGAGCTTATTTACACAGCTATGTATCACGATCACAGACTACGAGCAAGAGTCAAGCCCAGGTCTAGGAAACCAGTTCAACCCAGCTTAGCCCATTCCAACCCAGCTCAGCCCAGTTCAGTCCTGACCTGCCCAGTCCAGTCCAGTCCAGTCCAGTCCTGCCCAGTACAGCTCTGTACAGCCCTGTTCAGTCCGTCTCTGGCCAGTTCAGTACAGTTCAGCCACCACTTACATGATCGTCAGTTAGCACCATCCATTAAGAAACTTAAAATCAAACCACAAGTCACAACCCAAACAGTCAGAGCTCCCGTAATCCATGAGTCAGACCTCTGGAACTTCTATTACAGGGATAGAGATGATCTGTTCCCCTTCTTGTCACCTTATCATGAACCAATTAGTCCTACTCCTAAGCCTGTTAGCATTTTAGCTAAACCTGCACCTGAACCCACTTGCACACCAGTTAGCCTTTTGCCACAGCCAGTCTGTGAACCCATTAGCCCAGCTTCTAAAGAACCCCGACGTAAGAGACGGCGTCGCCGTAAGCCAGCTCTGAACCGTCTAGAGACCCCTGAACCAGCTCTGAGCCGTCTAGAGACCCCTGAGCCAGTTCTGAGCCGTCTAAAGACCCCTGAGCCAGCCCTGAGCCGTCTTGAGTCAGCTCTGTGCCATTTTGAAACCCCTGAGTCAGCTCTGTGCCGTCCAGAGACCCCTGAGTCAGCTCTGTGCCGTCCAGAGACCCCTGAGTTAGCTCTGTGCCGTCCAGAGACCCCTGAGTTAGCTCTGTGCCGTCCAGAGACCCCTGAGCAGAACTTTAAAGAGGTGTCAGAATAAGAGGTATGTGATTTTATGCCTCCTAGGACCTTTCTGCAGGCGCCCCTGACCGCCAAGAGTCCTCCACGAGCATCACAAGCCTCTTCAGAGACTGAACCTTTGCCGCCATAGGCGGTTTCTTCCATGCTGGATTTGGAGCCACAGTCGGTGGTCTCCTCTGTTCCAGATGTGGAGCC
>NW_015150868.1:600368-605648 GCF_000732505.1 Cyprinodon variegatus | reverse complement strand
AACTACTACTACTACAACTACTGCTACTATCACTACTACAACAACTACTACTACTACCTAGTGATGGGCAGTACTGCCGCTACATGTAGCGAAGCTATTAGTTTAACTACATTTTCCAGTAGCTTCACCATAGCATTGCTGCTTTATGAATCAAGTAACTTTCCTGTAGTGATATTATTGTTTTAATCAAGTAGCAACGTAGCGTCCACAAACATAGCGTCCCTACTACACCGTGGCTTTATCTTCAGAGATATATGAGATTTGTCGAATCCTAAGAACCAACCTAAGAACTCACATTCAAGTGACTCACTAATTTCCCTCCTGCAGTATGCAAGTGAAAATGTCTAGCGTCAGTGTAAATCCCAACTCACATGAACCAAATGTTATATATAAATTAGTAAAATTAACACTAATTAAAATTGTCAACTACAAAAAAATTTGTTGAAATAAATATGAGAAAAATATATCAGCTTTAACTTTATTGACACCTTTAATTTCCAGATAGTCAAATCTGATGAATGCTACTAAAATACTCTCATTAGAGAGCAGTAGTAAAACTTAGATATTGTATTTTCATGGCCTAGTTTTTTCCAGAC
The DNA here is from genome assembly GCF_000732505.1 of Cyprinodon variegatus. Taxonomy (NCBI): domain Eukaryota; kingdom Metazoa; phylum Chordata; class Actinopteri; order Cyprinodontiformes; family Cyprinodontidae; genus Cyprinodon; species Cyprinodon variegatus. Next base: position 605,052 of record NW_015150868.1, on the reverse strand, counting down.
AGGATGTTTACATAAATCTGTTTATAGACTTTTATGTATGAAGGACGAGCTCTACCATATATAAAAATAAATACAGAAATAAATAAATGCTCAATAAATAAATAAGCATACAATTACATGCCCCCAAAATACAATAAATAATAAATATATGTAGGTTTGTTATAATTCTTATTTATTTATGTATATTTTATAATATTTTTGACTGTTTTATTCTTCCTTTGTATTTTTTTACCCTATTTTTTTCTTCAATGCTATGTAGTTCTGACTGATGCAGTAAAATGCTAACCAACCAATGGGCAGAAGTTGAGCCTCTAAGACACAGACCTTCCTCATAATGAGGCAAAAATGTAAAAACGACAGGTAGAAATAAATAGCATTGAAGAAATAAATAGGGTTAAAAAAATACAAATGAAGAAAGAAACAGACAAAACTATTATAACATGCACATAAATAAATACTTAAAAAAATAAGAAATTAATGAATAAAGTTGAAGATTATAACAGACAATAAATAAAAAGGTAATTATTACAAAGACGAATAAATAAAGAAGCTAATTAAAAGATATATATATATATTTATGTCTCGGTGTATAATTTAATTTCTACCTATATTTATTTGTTTATGGTATTTTTGGGGGCAATTAATAGTATGCTTATTTATTTATTTCTGTATTTATTTTTAAATATGGCAGAGCTGGTCGTCCATATTTAGGGAGTTTGGGACCACAAAATAAATATGAATCAATCAATTATTTTTTAGAGGGTCCACCCAAATAAAATGGAATGGCTTTACAAGATGCACGCTCGGGCCAAAAAAAGATGTCACCAGATGTCGCCACGTGTAAATGTTGAAGACAGAGACAACCCAGTGTGTCACAGTTTTTCAGGGGGTGGGGGCCACACCCATCATATCTCAGGAACGTTTCGATAAGCTGATTCTTAACTTCATTGTTCAAAGAATACACCCCCTACAAACTGTGGACAGACCTAAATATAGACAATTATTCAGTGAAATTCTGTCCTCAAGGCATTTGATGTCAAGGCGAACATTAGGGCGACTTCTTGACTAGGAATACTCTTTCAAGAAGAGTGCTTTGGCTGATGAAATGTCCAAACAGAGTCACATATGCACCACCACAGATGCCTGGTCATCAAATAATAGGAGCTTCCTCCGTATCAGTGTCCACTGGATAGATGAGGATCCTTGAACATCCGCACTGGAGCATTAGCCTGTCGTAGAATTGTAGGGAAGCACACTTTTGATGTTTTGGCCGAGATGCTTGAAGGTTTTCACAGAGAATTCAACATTAAGGACAAGCTTACTCTAACAACTACCGATAACGGTTCTAACTTTATAAAAGCCTTTAGTATATTCGCGGAAATTCAGAGGAGTATCCAGGAATACAGAGATGAGGAAGAGAAGGACTATGAGGATGAGGAAGATCTTCCTGTCTTCATCAATCTCACAGACATCCTGGAGGAAAGAGGAAGATTGCAGCCTTCCTCCACACCATCGCTGTTCCTGCCACTCTCTAAATCTTGTTGCCACCAGAGACATTGAGCACACATCGACCCATTTAGAGACATTCAAGAGAATATCGACATCAACGGTTGCCAAATGTCAGACTCCCTGGAACAAGCAACACAGGAGCGCTCAAGCCTGGGACACCGCTCAAGAGAAGCTAGGATGTCAGCTGATAGTGTCAGGACTCCTGTCTGTATGTTTGTGTTCTGTGTTTGTCTCCCTTCCTCCACCAGGAGGCGCCTGGTTTTGGTCTGCCTCCCCACACACCTGCTGATGGTTTCCTCATTAACAGAGTGTTCTTAAACTGCTGACTGCCACTACCTTGATGCCAGAATGTTTGCCAGTTTGGGGTACTCTAGCCATGCTTAGTTTAGCAGAGTCTAACCTGAGTTTTTGTTTTGCAGTTTTGGGTACTCTAGCCAAGCTGAGTTTTACTGAGTCAAACTGAGTTCTTGTCAACCTGAGTTTTATTCTTGTTTTTTGTCTTTGCCTCTCGGCAGGAAGTCATCCTGCAAACTGGATTTTTCGGACCTTCTCTCTCTGGAAGGATCAACTGAGCTACAAACTGAGCTGGGGTTCAAACTGGAGGTTTAGATCCACTTTCCCCAAGAGATCATTTGAGTTTCACACTGAGAAAGGGATTCATCTCCATTACGACCTGTTCAGGTACCGCAGGAAATCTGAGTGGCAGTCAGTTTCTCAGTTCACCTACAAATGACCGCATTCTGGGTAAACCCTTTTCCGCCCTCCACCGAATCAGACAAACACTGGAACTACAGCACACAGACTGGAGTCAAAGATTCAAAAACGTCTCTGGAAATGAGAGTCAGCAACCAAATCCTCTTCTCCAAGTTTACGGATCTATTTTCCCACTGAGCCTGAACTAATCGCTGTGAATTCCCCTCACTTTTCAGTTCCGGTTGAGCAGTGTTCAGAGCATCCCTTCTCTCTGCATTATCTCTTCAATAAAACCTGTTAAACCTTTTCCCCTGGTCTCCCTGTTTGGTCTTCTGCATTTGGGTCTCAACTTTAGTAAAATCATGACAGATAGTGCCCATTTTAACCAGGTGGAACTCCACTTGGAGCACCATGGACCGCTCGAATACTTGTATCCTCTCAGAAGAACAAGAATTCTATGAAGTTTGTGAGAAGCTTCAGGTGGCTCGATTCAAGTCAAGAGAATTCACATTCATGTATGTAAAGGTGAAGGTAAATATGACAAGTGTCCAAATACTATGTGAATATAATGATAAAAAACTATCATAATAAGCTGAATTTTATATGTGATAAAGTAAATAACTAGGAAAGCACTCTGAGAGCGCACACCTCCGCCAAGGTAACATGGGTGACTGACCCACAAATTTCACACAGTGTTATGGATCACCCCCAAAAATCAGCTGTCCTTTGTCCCAATACCCATGTTGTCTGAAAATTCCATCCAAAAATTTAACAACTCAATTTTACTACATAAATAATTTAACAATATGTGATTTAATGTGAATAAATACTTTTCTTTGACTGTATTCCAAGGTTTTGATGACTTTGGCCAAGGCTCTTGATGTTTTACAGTCTGACCAAATGGGTTTCTCAGGAGTGATGGTGCCAAACATCTCAATTCTACTTGAAAAGATGGAAGAGATGACGAGGCAGTGCCGGCTTCATCACTGCAACCTCCTGGTAGATCCGATCATCAGATGTACTCATTAGATTTGAGTACATTTTTCAAGATTCCAGGTTGCTCACAGCCTCTGCAACTCATCCAATGTTCAGAATGACTTACATCCCGAGTGACAAGAAGGCTCAGATTGTGTCAGATCTGAAAGTAGAGGTAGACCTGCTTCAAACCCAGCCTTCAGGTCACAGGAAAACAGAAGATGACAACCTAGCTGATGATGTTGAGCTGGTAACGGGTTACTTTGCATCACTGAGATAAGCCACAGAGCTTAAAGAAGTAGATACCAGTCTTAATTTTGTCAACCAGGACGATGATGAAAATATTTCGTCAACACCCCTTTTTCCCATGACGATGAGGCGACGATGACGCACAAAAATGTGTGTTGTAGAAGATTACACGTTGTTGCCTTGTTTGTCCCTAAACGACGCCTGTCCCACAGTGGCTGGTGCGTTGCACCGCTCAGTCAGTAGTAGCACAGGGCTCCTAGCTCAACTTCCCAGTTATGGCGTGGGGCTAAGATAGCGTTGTGTGGTTTGTTGGAGGAGCTGGGTGAAAACAACGGCTGGATGTATTGAGCCAATTCGTTTACATTGTGAAGGAAAACACGAGAGGAAGGACGCCACCAAAGAGTCTGCGGCCTCAACATGGCAGGGAAGAACACAAGGAATATCAAGCGACATCTGAGGTACCAACATGCTGCCATATTGAAGAAGATAAGGAGCGGGTGGGCCTGTAGTAGTGAGAACGGGTGTGTGTGTGCGAGCACGGGCGCATGCATGTGGATGTGTGTGTGTGCCTGTTATCTGTCTGTCTCTGTCATCGAAGAAAGATGTTCTACTGATACACTGAATATTAATCGTTTAAATTTCTTCCTCCCAACTAGATTCCTGACACAGTGACACCACAGCCAGATCAGAGGTTGGGGAAGGAAGGGATTCTGTTGCAGAGATGTTGGGAGCCCCCCCCCACTGTACAAACCTGACGCCAAAGAGCAGAAAGCCCTGTAGAACTAAATGGCAAAGTGGATTGGGCGTTCTGGCCTGCCTGCAACGACCATTGAGGATGAAGACTTTGTGGATATGATGAAACATATATGGATATATGTTAAAAAGAGAATCAGTGTATGAAGTTCTCTTCTGCTCAGTGTTATATAAATAAAATAGAGAAAAAGAGAAGCTGTGTGTGAAGAATTTTTATTTTGTACAGTGTGATACGTAAAAAAAAAAACGGGTGTGGAGAAGTTCTATATTTACAGTGTTGACTAAAAGGACTAAGATTGTTGGGATCTGGAGGTCTGTCCACTTTCTCCACCAGAGGGTGGACTAGATCTCCTGGAGCCGGAGCTGATTGCACCACCTGTCGCTCATCTGCTCATCAGGAGATCCGTATTTAAGGAGGCGGAGGACTTCTCTCCAGTGCCAGAGTGTTTGCCAGTAACGGTTAGCAAGCCTGAGCCAACCAGCCTGTCTGAACCTCTGACTCCCT
>NW_015150868.1:597209-598528 GCF_000732505.1 Cyprinodon variegatus | reverse complement strand
TTTACTTTCGCCCTCTGGAGGGAGCCTCACTGGAAAATCAACACCGGTTGCATAGTGTACCTTTAAGTACACTTTTTAGGTATCTATACTTTACTCCATTACTTATTTTTCTTCCTACTTCTGACTTCTACTCATTACATTTTTACACAAGTATCTGTACTTTCTATTCCTTACATTTTTAAAACAAACATTACTCGCGGTTCGGTGTTTTGCCGAAAAGTTGATTCCTGCCGAGATATGCATCCCCAGTCGTGGGAGTGCGCCTTGCTCTGTACAACTGCGATTATCGACGAGGAAAACCGATTAGAATATAACCAATGGAGCTACTTGTTGTTATATTAATGATATAAAAACATTTAAATATACCTTTCATGGGAAAAGAATTGTGGTTATTTGGCAGGTTCATTTACAAAAGTATGGGTTTTATGAACAACATTGAATCCAAAGATTTTGTCTGAGGTACGGCTGATTTATTTGTTCTAGTCTCTTGTTATTCAAACACAACAATAAACAGTGATGCCGACGTGAGTTTGAAACTGCAAAGCTTTGTCTTGGATGAAAATCAAACGCGCATCTACACAGACCAGTGTGATGCATTTGCGAGCGTTAGATAGCTTTGGTGCATTCAGGAGCATGAGACATTTCATGCTTACAAGGAAAGAAACATAAACGTAACAGAACTTTACTCATATTTACTCAACATATTTATTCAGAAACATTGTGGGCTTTCTTATAATACTGAATGCTCTATAATCTCTATAATTGTATTTCTGTTATTTTTTCATTATGCACATCTGCTAGCTTTTTATTCTAAAAAATCTAGAATATTACAGCAGCAAATTATCAAAGTTTTTCAAAAGCCTGTTTAAAAGCTCTAAATGAGGCTTCAGATCAGACAGCAACAATTATGCTGTCATTGTTTTACAGGCAGAATTAGCATTTGCTAACCGTTGTCCTTTAACTACTGATGGATATACAGGTATGCAATTTTTGGCAATTTCTATTTTTAATTTTTTTTATTTTATTTCAAAATTCAATGTATAACATGAATCCATAAATACCTCATTTTATTTTAGTGTTAAATTCTGTGTAAAGTAGCAGAGCATTAAAAATGTCTCTGGACCTTTACTGGTTGATTATTTTCTTTATTCAGACCCACTGATTTTTTACTGTTTACCGCTGGTTTAATGTTTCTAAATATATATTTCCCGTCATGTGCTCCATCCAATGCAGATGATTGGCTCCGTCCACATCTAGTGAAAACTAGTGTGATTGGATGAGTCATAGAACGCAAACACTCATTGGTTAGCTAAAGGAAA
>NW_015150868.1:594936-595923 GCF_000732505.1 Cyprinodon variegatus | reverse complement strand
ATGTGTAGAACACTACACAGTACCTTTAATTTGGTTCTAATAACAGCAGATTGTTTACTAGTTTGTCTACTAGTAATTACTTCAGTTTTTATTTTATTATGCTAATCATAAAGTTATGTTTACACTGTGTTAGGTCATTGGCTGATCTTTAATAAATGTTTTAACCAGTGTATCAGACTCATTTTGAATTGACATTAGCTTGGTACAACGTTAAGTAGCTTCTGATGTAGTTAAGCTACTGTTAACACATTAGTGTAACTTAGCTTGCTATAATTCTTTAGGTGGTAGCTTTGGTGTAGTGAAGCTTTATTTATTGTTGAGTAACTGATAGCTTAGCTCACTACACTGGACAAGTAGCTTGCCCAACACTGCTACTACCACTACTACTACTTCCACCCCAACCACTACTGCTGCCACTACTAATACTACAACTAAGGACCACCACCACTACCACTACTACCAATGCTACAACTATTACAACCACTCCTACCACTACTACCACTGCCACTACTACCGCTAAAGACCACTAAAGCCACTACTTCTAATACAACTACTACTAGCACAATTGCTACTACCACAACTACGATTACTACAACTATAGACCACCACTACTACACCTACTACCATTACCACTACTACTACCACTAAGGACCACCACTACTACCACTGCCACTACTACCACTACTATCACTAAAGACCACCACTACTACCACTACTACTACCACTAGCACTACTACTACTACCACTATTGCTACTACCACAACAATGATTACTACAACTAAAGACCACCACTACTACACCTACTACAACTACCACAACTGCTACCACTAGTACTACCACTAAGGACCACCACTACTATTCAGTTCAGTTTATTTATTTAGTGCCAATTCACAACACAAGTCATCTTATGGCACTTTACAGTTCAACCAGATCATACAGTCAAATTGATTCAAAGTTTTCTATCTAAGAAAAAACAGTTGATTGCAT
>NW_015150868.1:590670-592251 GCF_000732505.1 Cyprinodon variegatus | reverse complement strand
GGACTTCCTGATAGTAAAGAATTACAATAGTCCAGCCTTGAAGTAACAAATGCATGGACTAGTTTCTCAGCATCACCCCTGGACAGGATATTTTTTTTTTTTAAATTCCTCAGATGAAAGAAGGAAATTCTAGAAACCTCTTTGATATGGGATTTAAATGACAGGTCCTGATCAAAAACAACACCAAGATTTTTTACTACTGGGAGATTTTTTACTACTACCACAACCTTTACAGCTTCTACTACTACCACTATTACCATCACTACTACTACTACCATTACAAACACTAATACCACTACTACTGCCACTACTCATACCACTACCACTACTGCCATTACTACAAAGTAAATTTTGCAGTGTTAAAATAACACTGAAGTAACAAGAGTGCATTTGGTCCCCCTCGGAATTAGTGTTAAATTAGAACTCTAGGTAATGTATATTTTACTCCAGTTGTTGTAATAACTCTAAAAGAGTCAATGTACTTTGACACTGAATATTGTGGAATATAGTAGTACACTACTGGTAGTACACTGTGGAATTCACTGTGTACTACTATTAACACTACCACTACTACCACTATTACTACTACTACCACTACTAATACCACATCTACCACTACTACTGCTAGTTCGACTACCACTGAAAAAAACGCAACATTCTGTATCAAAGCTATTGGGGAGCGCACAAAGTGATAATTGATGTCACACCCATTGGACTGTGCCAGAAATTGGGTCCCCGAATTGCGCTATATTATTCAGTACACATCCTCTTCAAGACAATTTAGAGATAATGGGCTGGGCTCATTGGTTTTGGTTTTTAATGCTCAATCAACCTTTAGCATAAAAAGGCTGGACAGTAATTATTTTACAATTATTGCCCCTAGTTAGTTTAGAACAGGCATTGAAATCATAAAAATAAAAAAGACTTTCACTAATTTTAAAATGTCTGAAATTAACGAATCAAAGGTCTTAAAATGTTAACATATTGTAACTAGAAAATGTATTAAATAAAAAAAAAAAACTGGACCGTAAAAAATGTAAAAATGGTTAGTAGTTTGCTATAAAAATATCTAATTATACTGAATGACTCTTGCCGTAACAAGTTGCCATCCAGAAAACAAGACCACAAAAAAACAATGTTATTGCAGTTGGAACGCTGTCAGATGCACATAATTCATGTAGCACTTTCAGACAGTTTATCTTGGACCACATGAGAAATTGTAAATTCAATAAAACATTTTTTGTCCAACCAATGTTTTTATGCATGAACATTCCTACTCCAAGAAACGTCTGAGGCATAGACTGCTTGATAGTAATCAAGCGTCAATTTGCCACAAAACAGAAGGTATTTCTCAGTTCTGTTCAACTCTCGTCTCTAAAGTGCCTCCACAGCCATCTAAATATCAACAATTGTAACAGCAGCACTAGATTGCCAGAAAGTGTTTTGCAGTACAATATTGATTCCAATAAAAAAAACGACCTCTCCCAGCATATTTGGCTACTCCTCCATCAGCAGTAGGAGAATACTAGCAGTGTAGTTATGTCTCATTTGGTGTTCAATATATATATAAATGTATATATA
>NW_015150868.1:587764-589668 GCF_000732505.1 Cyprinodon variegatus | reverse complement strand
TGACAATTTGATTGGATACTCGCGCTACTATTGAGCAATGCCAGACCGAACTTCCCGACCTCAAACGTTGTGGGCGGGACTAAGTCCGGAATGGCACCCAGGCTAAGTATTCTCCACTTGGTGCAAACTGTTGCTTCCTACAAGCTGCTCTTTTCCTATGTAACTTCAAAGGGTTGAATCTGTCACTGAATGGTCATATGACTGAGACAGTTACTTTACGTAAATCTGATATCTCCCTATACACTTCAGCTAACTAAGCTCAAAGTTTTTGTTTGCTAACCAAACAGATCTGACCATTACAGGTTCAGACACATTTTTGGTTCTGTGATGAAGGATCTAATCTAGAAGGCTGAGTTTGGCCTTGTCTTTAACAGCAACTGCCACTGCAGTGGTGTCAGTTGCTGTTAAAGACAAGGCCACCTGGTAGGTACAAGTCTAGCACCCCTTGTGGCCACAAAATACAGTGTTGATTTAAGGTCAATGCGAGGTGTTTAGAAATGGAATGCTTGTGAAACACCATGAGATTTGTTACTCAAAGCTAACAGATAAAGCCAAAGGTTTTAAGCAATAGAAGGAACTATCTGTCATGATCTTGGCGCTGATGACTGGCCTGGTTACTCATTTCATTCACCTGCCTAGCTCCACCCAGTTTCGTATTACTGTTCATCTGTCCCACCTTCTCCAGCTTCTATTCAACCAGATTATTGCCAGATTATTCTCACACCCTTGGTGAGCGTCTTCTAGCTTATTTAAGTGATTTCTAATTGCCCGATCCTGACTCATTCTGCCTCTGGACCTCTGAGCCTGCCTGTTTCTGTTCTGATCTGTTTGCCTGACCTGTCCTCAGACTCTTGCTGGATTCTACCTGTGTACTGAACCTGGAACTTATTCCTGACACATCCTGGATTTTCCTTTGGTGCCTCTTTGGACCCGTGATGGTATCTCTGATATCCGTGCTCTGACTCCCGAGCACATCCTCGACACCNGTCCTCAGACTCCTGCTGGATTCTACCTGTGTACTGAACCTGGAACTTATTCCTGACACATCCTGGATTTTCCTTTGGTGCCTCTTTGGACCCGTGATGGTATCTCTGATATCCGTGCTCTGACTCCCGAGCACATCCTCGACACCAGCTTTGGCTTCACCCTCTGGATTATCCTGGCTTTCTTCATCTGTTCTGATCTCCTGCTTGTCCTCCAAACTCCAGGACTTTGGTGTCTGTGAATCTTTGGCCGGCATCCGCTGCCTCTTGTGAGCAGCCGACCAGCTGGGACCAACCTTGTCCTCTGGGCATGGACTGAACATTAAGACCAGGTTAAGGACTCACACGTTCATTATCATCCTCTGCCAGATAGACGGTCACTAACCTGTGTTCTTGTGTCTTTGCTGTTTGCAGCAGATTTTTTTCTTAATAAACGTTTTTGAGAAATCTGTCTGTCTGTCTCTGGGTCCTCCAATTCTGAGTCTTTAACATTAGAAATCCCAGAGATACAAGAATTTTTGTCAGTCTCCAGCCCCACCAACAGTGCTTCACAACTCATGAATCCCTTTTCAAATATCAATGCCCCTTTAGCGCTTTGGCTGGAGAACAAATCCACCCCCTTCAGTTTTGGTTTTAGCTAAAGTCTCCCTTCTCATGTAAAGAGAGCAGCGGGGAAAAAACATATTTGTAATGAAATATGACTAGGTGTCGCCAACAGTGGAATGATTTCAGCGGAGCCACCAGCACAGCGATCGGACGATAACTGATCTGTACAAGGAAATTAGCTGCATGAGCTGGAACGCTGTAGAAAACAACAATATTTATACAATAATGACCATCTGGCCTATTTGTTAGGGGGCAAATATAACTCAAGCCATCTCTCCTCTCTCTCTTCTCCGCTGCAGCCGTGCAGACAGTATC
>NW_015150868.1:584386-587197 GCF_000732505.1 Cyprinodon variegatus | reverse complement strand
GTAAGATATAGCATTTGTAGTGCTATTATTAATATATATAGTATTAATAGTAGTGCAGGAGACCGTTTGTCCGGAGTGATTTTTCTTTTGAGGGGGGCTCAGCTTCCTGACAGCTTGGTGGATGAAGCTTTCTGTGAATCTGGTGGAGTGGGCAAGAGCCTGAACAGACAGTCAGTCTATGAAAACACACACGCGCACAAAGACTGTCTGTCTGTCTGTCTCTCTCGCTGTCTGTCTTCCTCTTTCATGCACGCACATGTCCTGCTTTAATCCAGGTTCTGACGAATGGAACTGGGTCGAATTTGTCCAGAGGAGGTCCGTTGAGGTCCACAAACAGGAGTGAAGACCTGCTGTCTTCACGCAATCTGTTCCGCGTCTGGTTGCCCGTGTTATTAACTGCGGAAAAGCACATGTCTAATTTGCATAGGCGAACAGTATTGGCTGGCTCCACTTTGTAAAAAACAGAGCATATTTGTGAATAAAGGTTTTGAATCTCTAATACTGGACATGTTGAGCTTAAAAACATTTTAGTGACCATTAGTGACAAAAAATTTTATTTGTTTTTTTTTGGACACAATTTAAGACCCCCTTTAAATTTTGCTTTTGAGGCTTTCAGGGGGTCTTATGGATTAATCGGGGGGTTGAGCCCCCCCGGACCCCCCCTATTTCGCACTCTGATTGGACCCTATGCAGAGCTGGTGAATGGCAGATGTAAAGAATAATCTAAGAAAAAAGTGTAATATTTTGATAAGACTGGAGCCATGGATGTCTCCTCTTCCTTATGATGTAATGATATGGTAGACTGGAGTTGTATAAAATGCTTCTTTAACTGTGATTCAGGCTCACTTCACAATATGTGAGTCTGGTGAAGCCTTCTGTAACTTAAAGCAACTTCTCTGATATGAGTAAGATTACAATTTCTGTCAAAATCTGTTGTTGTGTCTCCTGGTTATTTAATACATATACATTATGACGTGTTATTTAAAGAGTTTTTCCTGCGTAATTTCTTATCAGGAAAATAACCAGAGAGATAAAGCTTCAAGGTGTAAACGTAGAGCTTTCCTTAACAAATGGTGTTCCAGTAAAGGTTGACCCTGTTCTGCACATGATAATAATTGTTATGGTGGTTGTGAAGGGTTGTCTGAATATTGGGCTGTCAGACTGATAGAATATTGCAATCAAGTTTAGACCCCTATAACATTTGGACTGTCTTTTGAAATAATCATTATTGAAATTTAAATAATTTGTTCATTCCACAATTTTACCCCAAATCTTATCTCATTAGAAACCCCCTAAAATAAGGGTTACAACATAATAGAAATTTCCTTTTGGAATAAATACAGTAATTTTTAATTGTACTGAGTATTTAATACATTTTGAATTGAATATTCACAAGATCCATTCTTTTTGGCAAAACAGATCTAAAAAAAAGCAATAGTGTAATTACCCGAATTTAGACAGGGAATAATGAAAAAAATAACTGTTTTACAAATGAGTAAAAAATAAATCATATTTAATGAAATATATAATTGTTATTTGTATGATTTAGTGCTTATGTCTGAAAAGGAGTATGGATTGAGACTTATAGTATTAAATAAGATGACCTGTCTCTATAATGCATGTTTGCCAATAAGATAAGATGCAATATTGGACTTGAAATAAGATTATGGTTTAGTTTTTTTTTGTTACGATAAATTTAAATAATCCCATTCCAATGAAAATAGTCTCATGGAAAAAATCAAAAAGGAGATGCACTTCTTTAAGAAGAATTTACTTACTTTAAACTAAGAAACCCTAAACTACAGTAGTCACTATATGCTTGATTGAGGTGTTTGAAAGCTCTTTGAACTGTCAACATGTTTTTCTTTCTATAAAAATAAAAAACAAAAAAACTAATTTAGACAATATATATGCACATTTATATAATATGTATAAATGTGGGTTTTACGTCTGTGCTTGTTACTATCCAGAATGTATTTCCGTGCAAAAGTAGCAGGAATCCTCAGACTGTCATTCATCATTCTGCAGCTGCCTGACCTCCTGATGAACCAACCTCTTATAGCTTGGCCATCAATTCTCAGTGCACATGAATACACTAGCATGTGCACTAAAACATACAGTCTGCATGAATATGATGAGATACTTGCACAGCAGCACTGTGAAGGTGATGTGTGTTTAATGTTATTCCTTTAATCTACTGCCAGATGGAAGAAACAGATGGTGATTGTGGCGCATAGGGAGTGGGAGAAAGAATTCACAACTTAGTTCACATAAAATGATACGTTGAATATCAGTCGGACAAGCAAACATTCTTTACTTCAACTATTTATGGCTCTAGCACGGAGTGATGAAAAGGAAAAATCTTTAACAACAGTTATTGCACATTATCATAACTATAAGTCTGTGTGTTTTATGTTAGCATATGAAGAAGATGGTCATCCCAAGAACCATGTGGTTTTGACAGGCTCAGAAAAAGGTAGATTTTTCAAAATGTTTATTTAAAACTGAACTGGGGTGACAGGCGTCGGCATGTGAGGCAGGATGGGTGGAGAAAACAGGTTAATGAGCATGTCTTTCTGGAAGATTATGATAACGAACATGTGAGTCACTAACCTTGTCTTGTAGTTCAGTCCCTGATGACCATTAACACCCCTCAGATGACCACCTTGGCCAATCCAGTAGGAGTGGTCAGAGCCACTGTTTGTTTTCTCACCAAATTCTTTATGACTGTTGGGATCTGGAGGTCTGTTCACTTTCTCCACCAGAGGGCTACTAGATCTCCTGGAGCCGGAGCTGATTGCACCACCTGTC
>NW_015150868.1:580221-583794 GCF_000732505.1 Cyprinodon variegatus | reverse complement strand
TTAATCTGTGTGCCTTTCAGAACTCACTCATGACCAGACGAGTTCCCCTCTGGATCAGTGCTTTATTGTGAACAAACTTCTTAATAAACCTTTGAACTTTTCTCCTGCCTCTGAGTGTTCTGCATGTGGGTTAGACACGTTAAACCAAACATGACAGTTACACCTACAGTATATTGATCTCGGTGCTCCGCACCACTAGTTAAAACTAGACAACCCTCTTAAAGGTATAGAGGACAATCTTTTTTTCTATCATCATTCTGGTGATATGTTTATGTAAGGCCGTCCTATGTACTTTCCCATTAGATAGTTTTTTCTGCATATGCGCACTTTCAGGCATATACTTGTGGTGAGCTAAGGTTTCAGATTGTCATTGAAGCTCACATTTCTCACCCCGGTTCTCACTGTCGCCATAGGCTGCTGCTACCCGACAGCGGCGACTAATAACTAAGATGGCGCAGGCATCACGCTGTGGAGGGGGATTAACGTGACCAACGCGGAAGTGAACATCTGCCCGAACCTGAAGTTGACCTCTCAAAAACTTTGAGGGTGCTTTGAGAGGTTTGAGTTTTGAGAATAACTTGCAACGCATGAAAATTCTACCAGTAATATTTTTACCATTATAGACATGTTAGACATCATTGGAAAGCTTAGATTCTCCACAATTCAAACACCAAGATCATTTTATGGACACAGCGAGCATTAAAGCACAATTAACAAAGACATAGCAGCATGTCAAAATGTAAACATGACAAAGCAGCTACGGCTACATCCCTTTGAAGGCGTCCAGAAGACGTTTTATAAATCCAATCTTCAATTGTTTATACTCCATTCGTCCATAAAGGCCTACAGATTAAAAGTAATCCCATATATTTGTTATAAAAATATTCCATGATGAGAACATCGCCCAATGACGTACGGTTGTTGACATCAGAAAGTTAGCTGGTCATAGCTCATTCTCAGCGTCTTGCTAGTATTTACTTCCTAATACTTATTTCCTCGGTTGTTAGCCTGCGATGTTTGGTATGGTTCTTTACATCGTCTTCTTATCTATAAGACACAAGTGTCTGCATATTTTTATGATGAGATTTGAACCAGATGTAGTCCCCAAAATCTCACTTCCGGTCCACTTTGGGTCAATTCCTGTCAGCAAGTGACGCACGATATTGCACGTCATAATTTTCTGCTGTTATTTGTTAAGACGATGTGGGCTCTTGGGCTTTGTAGCCAATGAAATAATCTTTTGAATGAGCCCAAATGTGTGTAGTTTATCTAAACGGGTACCGCATTACATGCTTGTTTGAGAGAGAAACACAGACACCAGCAGGTGGAGCCATTGCACCCCACTTCAAGCTGACACCAAAAGTTCAAAACCCAACAGCTCTGGAACTATTATTACTAGAGGTCTGAAATTATCTGTGTTCTACTCAGCCAATTTTCTAATATATTGCACATGTAATTTTGGGCTTATACTTCTTAAGTTATTTGCTTTTCCATTTGGAAACGCAAAATAGGCGAGGATTTCGCAAAATGAGGTGGATGCTAAAAACTGAGTTTGCTATAAAGTTCCCGCTCTATATAGCGATTGAGGGATTTAGCGGTTACAGTGGACGTTTGTGCTTGTATGAGCTATGAGATTGGCAACTTTTAAACAGAGCATGCATGACAATAAATTGACTTGTGCACGGTCTCGTACGCGTTTAATAGGCGTTCCCTCTCTGTAGCGGGTACAGGGTTGTGCATGTGCATTTTTTTTCAAGCGGGGAAGGTGGGTGTTTTCAAAACTTGGCGAAAATCCTCCTCAATTGCTTTAAAAAGAGGTTAAATCTCTGCTATAAAACTTCCCGTCCAGTTGCCCAAACTGAACTTTTCAAGCTTAATGCAGAAAAATCCAGGTTGCATCAGGAAGGTCAAACTTTGCCCAAGTCTGTGAGCTTGTAAAGGAAGCAGCTAAAAGGGTACACAATTGAATTTAAAAAAAAATTTCTAAACATTTCAACAGAATCATCTTGAATGTAATCAAGACCAGTGATTTGTGCACTTTCTGACCCATAAAGTATGAGAAAAAAATCTAATAATGTTCTTGTAGGGTCGACAATTCCAGTTCAGGGCCGGTATCCTGCAACTTTTAGATCCATCCTTGGTTCAACACTCCTGAATCAAATTTCTGAGTAAACTCCTTAGTATGCAGTCAGTTCCTCCAGAGTCCTCTAAATCATCTAATTACTTGATTCAGGTGTGTTGAACCAAAGGCATATCTAAAAGTTGCAGGATACCAATGCTCAGGAACTGGAGTTGTGCTGCAGAGCTTCTCAGTTTTCCCATGGAGGGGTTTGTTTGCTCTTATGAGGGCTGTGTT
Organism: Cyprinodon variegatus; assembly: GCF_000732505.1. Classification (NCBI taxonomy): domain Eukaryota; kingdom Metazoa; phylum Chordata; class Actinopteri; order Cyprinodontiformes; family Cyprinodontidae; genus Cyprinodon; species Cyprinodon variegatus. Next base: position 581,438 of record NW_015150868.1, on the reverse strand, counting down.
GCCCAAAACCTTGGTTTCTATGGGGAGACCATCAATCATTTATGGAAAACCTCCAAAAGCGCTAATAAAAGAGTCCATTTTGGTTCATCCAGTGCAGTGTCTGGATTTTGGACCCTTGTAGATCTACCAGCACAGAGAGAACATGTGCCTGTAATGGGCAGTGACAGACAGTCTATGCTGTGGGTAAGGAAGGAAATTAGCAGTTCTTCTAGGGCTAAATTAAAACTGCTTTTATTTAAAGCCACCTAAAAACCTCTTCAGAGCATTCCTTACTTCTACCTTTGTTAACATTATTTTCTCTATATTCCATTTTAACTATGAGAAGCTTCACCTTGGCTGCTCTTCTTTAACCTACGTCAGACTGCAGGCGGCGCTCCTAAAGACCATCTCTGACTCTGTTGTGGCATCAGCCATCCTCTATAGAGCTGTCTGTTGGAGCAGTGGCTCATCTGTAGCTTAGAGAAAGTGTCTGGATCAGCTGATCAGGAAGGCTAGTTCTGTGATTGGATGCCCTCTGGACTCAATGCAGGAAGTAGGAAACAAAAGGATCCTGACTAAATTAACATTTCTGTTGGATGATGTCTCCCACCCCATGCATGAAGCTGGTGCAAAATTGGAGAGCTGCTGCAGTGTCAGACTGCTGCACCCAGTGGAGGCTAGCCAATAGAGGGAGCTATGGTGCCGCCCCACCCACCCAGTGACCCTGAGCATAAAAATAGATATTTTTTATTTTAAATTTAAAATGCGCAAGATAAATATGTAATCTTTAATTACTAGTAAGGCTAGCCTGGTAAACCAGACTAAATGTGAGATTAAATGTGTAATTTAGTCTGGTCCCGATGAATGAGACATCGGAAGATTGTTGATGAGAACAACCCGTTCTTAGTCAAACCATGTCTGTGTGAGGGACCGAGCCAGCCAAGCATGAGGACACAGTGGTGATTGTCAAGAAAACTGGGTTTTATTTCCCCAAAGTAACAATAATCCAAACAAAAACTTCAGGGCCCTTAAAAGAGGTCAAATGAAGAGATTAACTAAGGGCAAAAAATATCAAGTTCAATTCATATGAAACCTCAAACTAACTGCACAAACAAAAAACTGACCTGACACACAGCAAACAAAGGGGACTTAAATACTTGCTGATCAGACCAGACTGACACACTGAGGAAGAGGTAGGGGGAACATCTACACCAATTTAACAAAAATAACTAAACAGT
>NW_015150868.1:578545-579831 GCF_000732505.1 Cyprinodon variegatus | reverse complement strand
GCGCTACAATTGGAACTAATGTCTTCAATATTGTCAAAATAAACAAACCAATATATTTATGCTACTGTGATTTTAAACTTATGAAAAAGTGGCTGAGTGTGGGGTTACTGACCATGTGACCAACACAGTCTGTGCCTATTGGCCAACGCTCTAACCAATGAGGGCAACTGACTCTGACATAGGAAGGGCGACAGAAAGTTGGTGGGGGAGTGTAAACAAACAGCCTGTCGGTAAAACGGCGAATACGTTCTTCTTAAAAATCAATGAGCGTAGAGCCTCTTCCTGCTCACGTTTCATCGAAAACCCCAAGTCTAATCCTTCCAGAACTGATTCCAAAGCTGAGTCAAACTAGAACTGTTCAATAGTTGTTGCCATCTTCCTTGTAGTGCTTTCTCCAGCGTCATGCAGCGTTGTCGTCCCAGCCTCAAAACCCTGCAAGCTTTGCATCCAGAAATTCAGATCACATCTCTGCGTTATGATTGGCCCGCCAGTTCTAGGGCCTGGGGCATTGAGGCTAGACCACTCGCAGACTAAAATTACTGTAGCCGCTAGCTAGTTTACTGGGCCCCTGGTTTTCAAAGTGGGGACCGCAGCCCCCAAGGGGGTGGCGGGCAGATGGAGAAAAAAAGTTATACGTTAAATTATTTTATTGAATAAAAATCATTAGAATATTCCTGTCTAAATAACATGCTGCAGTCATTTTGCACATCTCTGATGTTGCTGCTTATGGAGGACCAATCTTGCCATAATTGGGCTTCTTTGTTTATTTGCCTTCGTAATAATTACCTTATTTATTTATTGTTCATTATATTATTCAACTTACTTATTTCTTTAAATATTTATTTATGTGCATGTTATAATATTTTGTCTGATTTATTCTTCCTTTGTATTTTTTTTACCCTATTTATTTCTTCAACACTATTTATTTCTGCCTGTCGTATTTACATTTCTGTCTGCATTTCTGCCTCATTATGCAAATGAGGAGGGGTGTATCTTAAAGGAATAGTACACCCAGAACATGATTAGCCTTCATTTTCTACTCACCCCCATGCTGAACAACACTCTGGGGTACTTTTTTGATATCTCAAATGCATCTGGAGATCTGGGAGGCTTCCTGCTGTCTGCTGACATTCAAATAATGGAGGTCTATGGCGCCCGAGGCAGAAAGGTCCATAAAAGTCCACAAAAAACGTGTCAATATTCCTCCATACTAGGGGCGTTGCTAGGCACAAAGCTTTACTGGGGCACTGGCCCCCTAGTGCATATGCCCCTCCTTCCATACATAA
>NW_015150868.1:568896-576709 GCF_000732505.1 Cyprinodon variegatus | reverse complement strand
TATATATTCATGTCTCACTGTATAATTTAATTTCTACCTACATTTATTTGTTAATTGTATTTTTTTTTTTCGGGGGGGGGGCAATTAATTGTATGCTTACTCATTTTTGGAGCATTTATTAATTTCTGTACTTATATTTTATTTTGACAGGATTGGTCCTCCATAGATGCTATTTTCAAATATCCATTACTGTAAAAAAGTCCATATCTGTATATTCATTATTTATTCTCCAGTTGCACAGTTTTATATTGTTAGAACACTTTACAGTATTTTATTGTTTATCTTTAAACTCTTCACTTTTATGTTATTCTTATAGATTTTTCTAAGGTCCATATTTGTGTGACCATTTTCTCTATAATCTTTTCTGTTCTAATCTATTCTATTCTATGCTATGCTATTTTATTCTATTCTATTCTAACTACAACACATTCTGATTTGTTGCTGTGATGCAATTTCAAGGAGAAGTTCAGATTTTTTCCACTTAAGCAATCAGCACCCCACTCTCTCCATGCAGTGCTGCTGTTTCACAACACCTCAGTTGTATCTAGTCACACGAAGTGGGAGAGGAGTAGTGAACGTTCTCACTGCGTGGGATTCACCGCTGGCTGCTTCCATGCCATTTCCTACACAGGACAAACTAACTTACGAAGTAAAGTTTTATTCCATCCTTCCATTTTCTTAGTCCTTGTAAGCATTACTAGCCAGCCAATATAATAGCCAGTCTGTCGCAGGGCCACACAGCGACACACAGCCAACCAACTAAGGAGCTAAGGACACCAACCAGCCTATCAGTCATGTTTTTGGATTTTGGGAGGAAACCAGAGTACCCGGAGAGAACCCACACATGCACAGAAAGAAAATGAAAAATCCATGCAGAAAGACCCCTGCTCAGGAACCCTGTAAACAGCTCTTAAAGCCTTGTGCCTCATAAAGGAGGACAAATACAAATACAAATTTTTCTTATGTGCATTTTTAATGTAGTTTATGCTTTCGAATCTATGTTAGTTATTTCAGATGAGTTTGACAAATTCTGATTAGTTTTGAAATGCTAGCCTAATTAAAGCAAATACTGAGTAAAGAATGAAATCTGATGTTTTGGTCTGCCGCAAAATAAGAAACTATAACAGACTAATATATAACCCAGTCCTTTGGCATTAGCAGTCCCATAACAGGTGGTTAAAGCTGTCTTTCAGCGCAGGGAGGCAGAGTTTTGCATGAATTATAATTCTAATGAACAATCCATAAAATCAAATTGATCTTTGAATTAGCAGACAGAGTGAGGCGATAGTGATTAGGGTGTTCTGCATGGCACAGCTAATTAGCGTACCCGCTCATTGTGTGTGTGTGAGGTTGGGTCTGTGTGTGTGTGTCTTTGTGTGGATTTATGGTTCTTGGTCTTAGACTTTAATTTCCTTCTCCTCCTGACATGTCAGAGGTTGTAAATCAGTAAGACACAAGCATACAAACACACTCACTCAGGCGCATGTAGACAAACCATCTGCGCATAGGGAAGCATAATTTACAGCCCACTGTGTATGTGTCCTGTTCACTGTAATCATTTTCTCATTTGACTTTACAACAACCTTTGTGGTAATAAGAGAGATAAACACTGAATTCGTGCAACATGATCGACGCAAAGGCTTCACTGTAGACAAAGATATTTGAGCTAAGATTTTCAGTCTATTCCTAGCAGTTTCTTCAAGTGTTGAAAAGTTAATTACAGTTTTAATAGTTTGTTGAAAAGATTCCTGGCATCTAACTGAAGAAGAAGACAGTGGCAAAAATCCCATTTCATTTTTTCGGAGGGAGGCAATAAACAGAAGAAGATTAGACAGTAACTGTAACAAAGGGACATGAATAAAAAGCTCTCTATCTTTTCTGCTCCTTCACGCATTTCCTTGTAGGATTGTTTTTAAAAGTGAAAATAGTAGTCATAGCATTATGCTTTATTACGCTATGATTTATGTGTATACATGTTTTTTTTTTATGTTCAGCAACGTCGACGTGATATTAGATGGAAGGTGCCAACGTTTCACCTTTATGATTATATCTTACAGGATTTATTTGCACCCTGCTCTAAGTTCCACTATGATCGTTCAGAATAGATTTCACAGGGATTTGAAACTCAAATTACGTTCCGAACTACAAAGGAAAATCCTTCAAGGGTAATTCAACATCAAGGACTAGTCTGCAGACAAATAAAATGACTTTAGTGTCAGTAAACAGAAATTCCAAAAGATAGCACTGCTATGCTGCAAAATAATCCAACATAAACCCAAATTCATTATAGCTTTGTTACAGATTTTAGGCCTGCTAATAAAATACTATGTTGTTATTAATTATTCAAATCAATTGCTGCATGTTATCTGTTTCTGTGAAAAACTAAAATACTGCATTTGTTAACAACAATAAAACTGTTGTTAACAAAAGGACATTTTTAATTTTGTTCAGCACTCATTACATTTCAATTTCTTAAAGTGGAGCAGTGATCAAATGTAAACAGTGTGGGAGAAAAAACATGGTGCAAAAAACGCGTTGATATGGAAGTTTAGAGCAGACTGGGAAGCACTGTGTCAGCCACATGTGAGGGACATTAATGCAATGATTGAGTACATAAACTTTTGTGTAAATAAAACCATCACAAGTGATCTGAAGAAACTGCCGAACATGAGAAAAAATAAGTCTTTAGGAAGGGAAAATGGGAATTATTGAGTACTATACCGAAGCAACTTAAGGTCAAACTTGAGACCTATGAGACGGCAGTGATGTGGAAGACCTCCTGCCCTGTTCCAGTACCAAAGAAGACCTGTTGCCCTGACATCCCACATCATGAAGGTTGCAGAGAGACTTCTGCTTGTTCACCTTAGCAAACAAACCAAACAACTATCAGAACCGTCATCATGGAAGACTCAAGTCCAACTGGCAGTTCTGCACCTCAAGCTCTAGCTCAAATCGGTTAGCAGAGCAAAAACAAGGTTCTGGAGTGGCCTAGTCAAAGTCTCAACCTGATTGTTTGAGATGTGGCTACATTACCTGTAATCTGATTTTATCGCCATGGAGTTGTGCTATGCTATGGCATAATATGGGAAAAAACATGTGATCTTAATGTCAGCAAAACGAGGGAGAAGAGTGTAGATTTAAGAAAAAACAGGAACAAGTCGCATCCTATTAACATTATGGGAGAAAAATTGGAGGTGGTGGAGGAGAATAAGTAACTTGCATTTACTCGGACAACAAGCTCAATTGTGTCAGATTTTAGAGATCTGACCCACATTCAGACAACCACAGGTTTATCGAGGAGACTGTACAGGAGTTGAATCAGGAACTCAGAGAACTGGTGAACCGGAACTGGAAAGTCTGGAGAGGAGATCACAGTGATCAGTTCATGGGCCGTAGGAAAAACTGATTGAGTGTTTAGCACAGTGGAAGCAGGATTCACGTTTGAGGGGGTTCTTGTCTTTCCTCGATCCAGTTTGTGTGGATTTATCCAGAGAAGAGGAAACTCCTTGGAGAGCTCCTTGAGGAGCAATGGAGCGGACTGTAAGTTGGATTTCTGATGGGGACTTGAACGGCACATGTGGAAGTTTTTCCCTGCTCAGTATGAACTCGGTTAATCCTTCCAGGGGGAGAAGGCCAGGCATCCAGTTACACAGGAAGGCTTCCTGCCGAAAAGGCAAAGACAAAATCAAAGTTAGACTCAGAGAAACAAAGGCTCAGATTAGACTGAGCTAAACTCAGCTAGGCTAGAGTACCCAAAACTGGCAAACACTCTGGCGACGAGGTAGTGACAGTCCGCCGCTCAAATACTCTTCAGTGATGAACCAACAAGCCGCAGGTGTGCAGGAAGGCCAACGAGAACAGGGCACCACCTGGTGGTGGAGGGAGAGAAAAACACACAAACAACCCACACAAACTGGATTCCTAACAAATTGGACGCTAACTGCAAGAAGGGACAGAGCAGACTGTACGTCCTCAGGAAGATTAGGTCATTTGGAACTGCTCTCTTTATTTCACTTAACAACACTGCAGTTTATTTGTCTGGTGGTGCAAGCACTGAGGATACGGAACCCAATGACATCTCCTGATGGTATCTACCATGATACTAGCATCAGAGCGCTGATATGATAAAGAAAGTACACATTTATTAAAACCTTGCTTCACTACTGATCTCTGATACAGCAAAGCCTAACCTAAACTTATCACAACATTATGATTTGCATTGCCTGGTTAATTTGTTCCAATAGATAGAAACATATCCAATTCAAATTTTCTCCTTTTCTACATATTAAAAGGTTTACTAAAAAATCTTAGGAGAGTAGCATGAAAACATGGCTATTGTACACAAGAGACAGGCAGGTCCTCCCAACTGTCTTAGTTCGCAGAGACGTGTACAACTACTTCAGTTTCAACGCACCATTTACATGAAAACATTAAGGCTTACATCAAAAATAAACATGCTGATGGATGTTTTTCTTAATATTCCAAAAAAGTAAAAAAAAAAAACAACAATCCACTGGACTTTGTTTCCAAGTTTGAAGACCTTTCGCTTCCCATATCTGTTAACGCAGATATGCCCCCTTCTGCAGACACTTTGGTGCACCTCCCCAATACTGTAGGTGACCGCAGACAGTGTCGCAGACAGCATAGCAGTGAGGAGGGAAAGGAGGCCTCTGATTGGTCAATTCTACATCTGCTCTACAGTATGCATAATTAAGTGTAAATTAAGTGTATTTAGCCTCAATTTGAGCTGTTAAATTTTCATTTTATTTTTTTTTCACTTTGTATCTAGCGGCAGAAACTCTGGCTGTAGTTCCGTCCACAACACCCGGCACACCTTGGACACTACCACAGACACCATACAGGTTGCTAGTTTGTAGCTCTGTGCGACGGTCTGGTTGTGTCGCCAGCGACCCAGATGGTTTTGAGAGGTTAAAAAACAAAGCTCATAAACAAAACATTAGACTGATAAGATCAGTCAACTTTTAATTCATTCATTTATAACTTGCATCCCCACTTAGGTCCTTCAGCATTTGCAGAAAGATGCTGCATTTGTCGTGTATGTCTGGTGTGCAGAAGGTGATGACGTTGATTGCTACAGCTTCATTAATGTTAGAACCTGTGATTTTCTGCTGTCAATCTGAGGTCCAGCAGAAATATTCAGCAAAAATGTTCTACATTCCTTGAAGGAAGATTATTAAAATATTAAGCATATTTCTTGCCAGAAATATTTATATTAAAATGCATTGAAATACAGATACTTTCTTTAAAATTGCGTGTTTTCCTCACAATGAACAACACGGTATGTCAACTAAGATCACTGACATCGCATTGCAGCATCCGCCGCAGCGCCATAGCAACCCCCTTTGATACAGTGATAAAATAAAACAATAGGGACGTACAAGCCGCCTGCTTTATGCCCCGCCGGTGTAAAATCTTTATATCCCACGGATTATCCTCCATGTTGCCCATGAAATAAACAAAGATAAACATACCTACACACACAAAAATGATAATAATGAAGTGATAAAACTCAGAACTATTTTTCACACCACTGTGTAAAAAGCATGGTTACCAAGAAACCAAGGTTGTCTGTCATCCGGGATATCAAGTTTTTTTTTTTTTTTGTTTTAGACTTGCCGTGGTCAACTGGCAATGCTTAGGTATTGGCATAGAACATCAGTAGACAATGCAGGTGAAGTGTCTTGCCCAAGGACACAACGACACTGAAAGTCGGAGTCGGGGCTTGAACCGTCAATCCATCGATTTTAGGGCAAACTCCTACATCCAACGCCACTGTTGCCCCGTCATCACACAGAACGGCGGAGAGGGACCGAAGGCATAAGAGGTGAAGGTAGGAGGACGAAGGGTCCTTCTAGGACTATTAAAACGGTTTTATTTCAAATCCACCTTCAAACCTCTTAAGAGCATCCCTTATTTTATCTTTTTGTCAACAATATTTCCAATATTTTCCATGTTGATGTTTTCATGTTGGTACAATCTCAATGTTGAGATTACAAGGACTAATTGATTTGATGCTTGAATTGGTGATCAGCAGATAGTGATTTCTATGATGACCGAACCAACATTGGAAAGTTTTTCTGGTGCGTTGAGCTACACCCATTCACACTAGAGCAGGGATCTAAGTGTAGGTTACATTGCATTTTATAAAAGCGATGGAAAGCAGCTCAGCCAATCACATTTAGGAATGGGAAATGCCCATAGCTAACTTTTTTCTTTATGAGAATTAACTGAAATCTTAGGCAAAACTAACAAACAGAGTCTACATTCTCTGAAGAAAGATGGTGAAAATATTATGCATACATCTTAGCAGAAATGTCATTAAAATGACTATTTAAGTAGATGTTCTCTTTAAGATGTTCTATTTTTCTCATGTGGGAATTATCGGCCATATTAAATTTTTTGCTCAGATGCGGCCAATGGTCGGACGCGCCGCTGAATCTCTCAACACCGTCTCCCATAGACTTTGCGTCTAAATCATACGCTTTAAAGCATGAGTAGCCGAAGAGGAAGTGGTTAAGATCTTTATCATTTACAGAGATCCTTGTTTCAGTTTCTGTGCAATTTTCTAAAACTTAAAGTGCAAATATTTCAATTTAGTTCTTCAACCTCTAGAAAAAAGTTATGCATTTCATAACTCATGAAAGGCACCTGTTAAAACTAAACAAAAAGATGAATAACATTTAAAAGATTGGATAAATTAAAGTGAAAAATCTTTACAGGCAAAAATTAAGAGAACTTGAAGATAAAATGCATCATGATTAATCTTTTTCAATTAAAATAAGTGGTTTATTTGTTATTATTTGACTATTTTCTAGTGAATGTTAAACAACTGCTGCTGATTTGATACTTAATATGAATGTAAAGCATTTTATGATAAGATGGAAGAATTATGTCTGAACAGGATCAGACTCAATCAGTTTATGGTCTTGTGGGCTTGGAATAATTTTTTATTAGTATTTCTTTATGGAACTTAGCAACAGTATGGAATGCATAATCTTGCTCTTGAAAAATACAAACCAATAATGCTTTTACTGCAAGTAAAAAACAAACCAAAACAAAAAATCATGCACCCTCTGTCCTGACTTTACTCACAGCCTGCAATATGTTTTACATCAATAGCAATCTTTAAAGCAAACGACTGCGGACTTTAAAATTCACAGACAGCAATTTAAAATATTTACTGCAAATGTTTACTGGAAGCAACAGGAAAAACCACACATACACACACAATCCTTCACAAGAAAACGGCTCTGACCTATCCAGAAGCTGGGAGAGGGTAGAGAGGTCAAGGGTCATACGGAGTGAGGGGAGTGGGCATGATCCGTTAAACAGGGTTGTGGTCTTTTGATCCAGATTTGAAAGAACTAATGAGATGTCCAACAGGACCTAGGCAGAGCAGAAAAATCAAAACAGACAAGCTTGGTCAAAAAACTGATCAGACAGATCAGAAACGCTGCACTTTTTCCCACATCAAGGCTTTCAATAATCTGGCACTGGCTGACAGAGAAGGCAGCAGTGATGGGACTAACGGCGTTGAAAATAACGGCGTTACTAACGCTGTTACCTTTTTTTTTTGTAACGAGGTAATCTAACTAATTACTTTGACTGTAACTATAACGCAGTTACCATTGCAGACACCCCGTTACTGCATGTTACTCAGGTCGCACAATGAACCTTTTTTTCATGATAGGACTCGTGCGCGCCTTGTCATGAGAGAGGGGAGGATGAGATTGGCTGATGAATAGTGAGATACCGTCTGTCAGTTGGGTAGGTGGGTGTTTCTTCTGGCGGG
>NW_015150868.1:565142-567636 GCF_000732505.1 Cyprinodon variegatus | reverse complement strand
GATGGATGGATGGATGGATGGATGGATGGATGGATGGATGGATGGATGGATGGATGGATGGATGGATGGATGGATGTGTAGCAGGAAGAAGCCTGCTCCAATATTCAGAACACCTGGCCCCTTATTACCTCATGATTGCTGGAGAGTATAAAGGGAAACTCTCACCTGGTTGCTTATGCTGGCATCTGGTCACACGCCGTTGGGAAGGTCACTTGGAAAGTATGCAGGTCTTAAGCTCTAACATCAGAAAGTAATGCTTCTCCTTCTGCAGAAGACCTACATATTAATCATTTTATTTGTCTTGTTTAAATCTAGAAACCACTGGAAGTCTGCTGCTTTGTGTTTGGCTCAGTGCAGTTATCACATAAAACGGGTATGTATTGTTTTATTGCACCCATACAGCTCCATAATGCAAAAATAACAATTATTCATATATAGAACATATTGGAAAGCTGATCCTCTTACTATGGGCCAAAAAAGGATCCTCTGATTTGAAGTGAAGTCATCCAGCTCTGGTAGGTGACAATGGTTTCCTCTGGCTTCCATCTTCTGTAAATCACCTACTAACCTTTTGATCTAATTCCAGCTCTGACACTGCTGCAGCTCGCTGGAGACCCTGCTGTTTTGTTTCCCTGTTTTCTTTTATTATTTTTTCTTTAGTTAATCTGGTTCATTGGTTGGTATTTCCTTTGGAACATTCTATTGTTTAATGTGGCCCCCAGCTTTGCTGGCAGGTAGCAACAAGGGGTTCTTTTAGACTATTCTATTAAAGCATTGATGATTTTAATTGGTTATGTTGGACCGCCCTCCCCCTGCTGGTAGACCTCAGTACTGTACACTCCCTTCCTATTGTGTTTCCTTGTTTTGATTGTTTTTTTTAAAGAAAAAAAAGTCTTGTTCTCTTTGGTCACGAACCTCGAGCCTACTGAGTCTATTTCCTTGGGTGCAATTCCAAAGGTGGCGTTGTTGACAACTTCTAGTTCCACTGCTCCTCACAGCAGGGTATCAGACTCCTACCTTAGTGTTTCCAAAGATAAATGGATCTGACGGGCCTATAAACCCCGTCAGATAGCGTTCCCCCTGTCTAACATGGCAGGAACGCTATCTGACGTGGTGCATTACCTCTACTCTACTCTGTCAATCAAACATGTCTGGCCAATAGACAAGCACCCGCCCCCCACTGCGGAACGTTTGTGTCAACATTAGTTTGAACTTCAAATTTTTTTTCACTTCCAAAAAAGAAAAAAGAAAAGAAAAACACATTCTCTTCAATACTTTTTTTATTCATGGGGTAATTTTTTATTTTGCATTTGCACAGTTTTTTCTTCGATTGATTTTTATTTATTTTTATTTTTTGATTGAAACATTTTTGGGAATTGAATGATTAAGACACAAATGTCCTACCCATGTGTGGCCCAAACACAAAATAGATTACTTTAACCAAAGAGAACATTTTCAATAATAAAAAAAAGTGTTCAAATGCAATTTTTGGAGTCTCAAATATTTTATTTGCATTCAAAAACTATTTTCTATGATTGAAAACTTTTATCTTTTCATTGAAGTTACTTTTTTATTGATTCTGTCTAATGTCCTACCCATTATATGGTCCAATCCAAAAACAATGTTACTTCAATTAAAAAAATTGCTTTAAACTAAAAAAGACTGCACTTCTATCAAATAAAACATTTTCAATCAAAGAAAAGCAGAGTTTAAATCCATTTTTTTGAGTCTCAAATATATTTTTGCATTCAAAAATGAGAAGTTTTTTTGTTCATTGAAGTGAAGGTTGTTTTTTGATTGACAATTTATTGTTTGATTGAAGCAAACTTTTTTTGATTCAATGATAAAGAAACAAATCTACCTTCATACGTTAGCAGAACATCTGGATTAATTAGAGGAGAGCAAAGATAGATTTAAGGAGTGGAATGCATCTCCAAAATACACTACTGCTGCTAGTTTTGTTGCAAGGATGGAAAACCATCCACAGATCCAACAGGTGGCGCTCTGATGCAGGGATGGGAACTTTCTTCCATTTTTCCCAAATCCTAAAAATATAAATCACACCAAAGAACGCTGGAGATGGAGGATGTGGGATTTCAGGGTTATAGAGCTCTGCTCTGATGGATGTCAGTTCCTGCTTGATTCCTCGTGACTCCATCAGCTCCTCCCAACAGAAAGATTCCTTTATCCTGTTTCTATAATTTCATCATGCAAAAAAACCTAAACCGCACGGTGAAGCGGAGCAGTGAGAGCGTTCACTGCTCCTCCCTCACCTCATGCTGCTATGTGACATTTGCTCCAGGACAAACATTTAATCATGAATAATTATTATATATTTAAGCCCACATAATCCTTTTCTATTAGCCTGACGTAGTCCTACTCAATTCTAGTCAGGCTAATAGAAAAGGATTATGTGGGCTTAAATATATAATAATTATTCATGATTAAATGTTTGTCCTGGAGCAAATGTCACATAGCAGCATGAGGTGAGGGA